>NC_056731.1:107761161-107843767 GCF_019279795.1 Protopterus annectens | reverse complement strand
CATTCATACCTGAATCGCTCAGCAGCCATATTTGGCGTTATAACGCCGACGCTATGCTGGCGCCTGGCGCAAGGTTCATGAATCCAGGGGATTATGTTTTGCGGGGTGGGATAAACCCCCATACACACCCTTCCAACACACACTTGGACTTATATATATCACCCCATGAATGCAAAAACACAGAAGAAAGGGAAGATTGCTAAAACAAAAGGAATCAGTGCTGGTGCAGACCTAAGAACTGCAACAGCTCTCATTTCTTTTGAAAAGCAATAACTGCAGAGCTCAACATCAGAGAGTTGAACTTGGATACTAGGAATCTCATCCACTTCACACTGCATGAAGTATGCAGAAGTCTGGTGGAAGAGTTGCATCTCTATTTTCTGACAGTAACAGTAAATATGGTGCCCAGACAACCGTGTATGGGATGTAAACATACCAGGGTACAAAAATTATAAGCTGGACATCGAGGACAAAATAAAAAAAAAATGAGTGTACTAAAGCAGCAGAACAAACCAATAAACAAGGAAAAGAACACATAAGTCTCTGGAGACCATACAGGAAAACAGAAATGGGAATAGAAGCCACACAACAAAGTCAGTTTCAGAGCTGTGAGCAAAAATCCTTCTTATAATGGAGAATCAAATAAGAAAATGAGAGCATGTGTCCTTTGGGTGACAACTGAAGAGGATCTACAGTTAACAGCAAATATTAATATATTAATATGGCAGATGATAATCTAAACACTATAAATGCAGTGACATTTAAGAACAGAATCAGGTGGTGGACCTTGCTATAACCTGCTCAAGAAACAACAGCCTTGGATTTTTTGTTCTGATGGGGAATAGGAAAGACAGAATCTCAGATAATGATGGCAGCAGTTATTTGGATAAAAGTGTCTAGCAATAGGTGCAGAGGATTAAGGCTATGATCTTCAAACAAGCTTCAACCTTTAGGCCAGAGTTCGATTCCCACAGCCTCCACTTGCCTACTGTGTAACTATCAGCAAGTCATTTAACCAGACAGTACTCCACTGGGCTGAGCCTGAAACAGGTCACTGCATATCAGTGCTCTACAATAGTTAAATATAAATTAAAATAAATAAATAAATAGGTTCATAGGATGATACTAAGCTATTGGCCCAGAGGCCCTTATAAGCCCAGCCAAGAATTTCGCCCATGTTCCCACAAAGTCAGCACTTGTTTCCACTATTCAGCAGGGACACAGGTGGAATCCCAGGGGTGTATTTTCTGTTTCTCATCCAGTCATCCAAGTTCCTCTTAAAGAGGGCTAGAGAGGTACTATGCTTGACATGGAGAGGAAGTCTTTTCCATAGATGGGGGAGTCTTTGGGACAGAAATCTATCCTGCCAACAAGCTCTATTAATGTCACAGACAAGGTTGAGGCATTGTGTGCGGGTTGCGCGAGTGGAGTTTGACTTATGGATATGAAGCAACTTCATCAAGGCTGGATCTGAGATGCCTTGTATGCCAGACACAGGTCACCTCTGAGCAGTCTGTATGAGACTGAGTAGATGGACAGGACTTTTAGCCTATCAGTATAGGGCAGGTGTTTGAGGACCTGGATTTTCCTGGTCAGGAACCTCTGTGGTCTCTCCAGCTGCTGCATGTGCTTTGCAAGGTACATGCTGAAGAGGGCATTGTACTCAATAATTGGTCTGATAAGGGAGGAGTACAGGGATGTTATGAACTTCTTGTTCCTGGATAAAATACCATTACTTATGAGGTGGACCATGTAGAAAGCCTTCCGTACAACAGAAGCTGAATAGATGTTATGAACTCCTTGTTCCTGGATAAAATACCATTACTTATGAGGTGGACCATGTAGAAAGCCTTCCGTACAACAGAAGTAACATGGTGGTGAAACGTCAGGTTGCTATAAACCTGGTTGCCCAAATCCCTCAATACTGATTACATTCTTAGTATGTTGTTGTTAATGTGATAATTAGCGGTGACTCCATTTTCCACAAAGGGGATAATGATGCATTTCTTGGCATTCAGTTTGAGGCCATGCTTCTGGCACCAGTCATTTGTCTGGGTAAGGCCCTCTTGGATGATGTTCACATCACTAGGGGAATTTAAGACAGCACCCAGCTTGCAGTCATCTGTAAACTTAGTCAGCCACAGAACACTGGTTTTGGCTTACACCTCAGAAAAGTATATCCCAAACAGTAGAGCCGCAAAGACCAATCCCTGGGGTACACCACTCATTACTGGTCCGCTAGCAGGGGTCGCTTCCCCTATGTTGATGGAGTGGAGTCTATCAATGAGCCAGTTAGCTACCCATCTGGTAACATATGGGTTGATGCCTAGCTGAGAGAGTTTATGTATTATGCCTGAGTGTGGAATAGAGTCGAAGGCTTTGGCTAGGTCAAGGTAGGCAGTGTGCACCGTCTTCCCCTTGTCCTTGGCTTTGGTGACTGTTTCAAAGAAGTTGACCAAGTTTAACAGGCATAATCTCCCGTTGACATAACCAAACTGTGTAGAGTCAAGTGTTTGGAGGTTGCCAATGTCCTTGTTTATAAGGTTCATGATAATGCGTTCCATGGCCTTGCAGATCAGGCTAGTTAGGCTAATGGACCTATAATTTCCTGGGTCAGTGGATGCTCCACCTTTATGCAAAGGGATCACAGTGGCTGTCTACCATTTGGCTGGGATGAAGCCGGTGCTCAGGCTTTGGTTGAATAGGGTGCCTAATGATGCTGACAGCTCATGCCTGAGTTCATGTAGGATACAGCCAGGGATGTTGTTGGATCCCATGGAGACTGTATTTTTTGCCTTTGAGAGGGCATCAAACACCTGCTCCCTGGTGATGGTGGGGGTGCAGGTGCTGGGGATGCCCTGGTTTACTGATGGGGGAACAGGGGGGTGACGTTTTCACTGAACCTGTCTGCCAGTAGGTTGGCTATATCTGTGGCATTTGGTATGTGGTGTTACTGACTATCAGTTCAGAGCAGATTTGGGTGTTACCTTTCAGACTGCGGATGTATGTGAAGAAGGCCTTGTGATTGTCCTTAGTAGATGTGGCCAATCTGGACTCAAAGTTAGCCTTAGAGGATTTCACCAGTGACCTTATTTGCTTGTTCAGACTAAGGAGAGATTGCTTCCAACTTGGCACCTGCTCCTTCTAGGTCCTGGACAGCAATTGTTTTCTTTTATCATAGAGTTTGTTTATTGCTGCTGTTCATCAGACAGATTTACTGTTCCTTGAGGAAGATGATTTGGACTTGTCAGGAATTGCTGAGTCCATACAGATATGTAGGTGCTCATATACAGTAGGTTTTTGGTGTAGGCTTGGACATTAGTGCTAGTTCCTACTGAAGGGATGGTGGCTGAGTAGCTGCTTATATCTGCTCTCAGGAGACTGTCATCAGCTTTGGAAAAATTTTTTGTTTCACCCTGATGGGGAGGGGGGAGGGGTCAGGGGAGATGGTGACTTTGAGTGATTACGTTATGGTCAGATCTTACCAAGGAGGATGACAGCGTAGGGGTGCTACAGTGGCTACTCATGTTGGTTAGTACCAGGTCCAGGATATTTTCACCTCTCGTAGGGGTGTCAACCAGCTGATCCAATGCATTGGCATTGACAAAGTCAAGGAATCTCTGGGCATTTATGTTTAGGCTAGAATAGGTCTTCCACTCTATGGTTGGGTAGTTAAAGTCACCCAGGATCAGGGAAGAGGGCTGAATCTTGATGGATTCAAGTAAGTCCAGATAGGTGGAGTGGGCATCTTGAGTCATGGTTGTTGGTCTGTAGCTAGCTATGATTTGAATAGGTGTTTTGTTAACAGTTAACTGCACATGGAGTGTCTCCTGTTCATCATATCGTTTGACCAGCCTGGAGGTATATACATCTTTGATAAATATTGAAACTCCATCTCCTTTGGCTTTGTAGCCCTCCATTTGGGGTCTGAAAGTATGGTAGGATGAGTAACCTGGCATGGCTGGGGTGCTCTCCAGGTTTCAGTGACTGCACAAATGTCAGCATCCTCCAGGAGATGGAATGCTTGCAATGAGTGCAGTTTCATGCTAAGACTCAGCGTTTAGGAACATGACCTTTAAATTTCATTTAGAAGAATTTTTAATGTTGGTAATTTTGTGCTCATGACTGTGCCTAAAAAATAAAGTGACCAGTTGTCTCTTAATCAACATAACTATGGAGTTCAGCCAATCAGAATTAAAGATTCTAAACTTTAGGACTGCATATTTTGAGTTTATGTAAGGCACACATGTATAAAAACCCGGTGGTGCTGAAATCAAAGGTTAGGGAAATATCAGAAAAATATGAATTGACAACAATGGATGAAGATATGACAGCAGTGCTGGGTGAGGCTGAAGAAAACGCGAAAGGCAATCAGAAAACTGACAAAAAGGAGTGGTGAAACATTTTATATGTGCATGATGTAGCAATAATGAACAAAATGACAGATAGGGAAGCTTAATAAAACAGAGGTGTGTGGGGAGAAACTGTTAAAAAAAGAAAGGCTACTAAATGAGAATGTAGGTGCAGTATGCAGAGATGAAGAGAGAGGGTCTTATTTGTATTCAGTCAGTAGAAGTGTTGAGGGCAAGATGGTTGTTCTCATTTCTTTCACAGGAGTAAAATAAAATACATGAAAGAGATTTAGAAACTAAAGTTAGACAAGGTAAGAAAAATGGATGGGATTTGTCATAGAATGTTTAAAGAACTAAGCTGAAAAGTGGTAATTTAATTCATGACTTTAACATTTTATGAAAGGTTGGTAAGATTGCCCAATGACTGAAAGAGGACATATCTGATTTGCTTTCAGAAGTACAGCAGGACATCTGAAAACTAACAGTCTGTGAATTTCACCTTAGTTGTGATGGAAACATGGGAATATTGCAATACAGAAAAGAACTTGGGATTGCTTGTAAAACAACGGGGCACTAAACACAGTACAATGTAGATTTGCAGCAGAGATGTCATATCAGGCATTCTGAATATGTTTCTTTGTCTATGTTGTTGTTTGTCTTTCGGCTTTTTCCCAGTAAGGGGTCGCCACAGCGGAACTCCGGTCCGCTAATGATTGGCAGTAGATTTTTACGAAACGCCGAGGTGCCAGCTCGACGCCCAACCTTCAACGAAGGCACGCCCATTTACGCACTCATGTCTTTCGAACGCTACCCAACCACGGGGAGGACATGCAGACTCCACACAGAAGGCACTCCCAAGCCAAGCCGAGAATTGAACTGGAGAACCTCTTGCTGTGAGGTAACAACGCTACCGCCGTAAACAACAGAGAGACTCTATACATGACCTACGTGGACTATACTAAAATGTTTGACTCAGTATTTTATATTCTGCTTCCATTTATCAATTATATGGTGACTGAGATGGTCCATGGACCCTTTATGGACCCTTTTCAGCTATCCAGCCACTACCCAGGCTCCAGGGCAAGACATTTATGAATACAGTGGGGTTTTTTTTGTGTGTGTGTGTGTGCGTGGGTCTTATTTAAGTGATCAAAGTTTAGAACTTCAAATTTCATATGGCTGAAACCATATGATCGAAGTTTTAAAACTTCGAACACAAATGGAGATCTCCATACAGCGTGGAATAGGAATATTCCCTTTTCCTCACTTTAGTGCGATCTCGGAGTTGGTATATTTTAATAGCGGGGGGGTGTGGGGGTGCAGGGGGGCTTGCATATATGTGTGTTAATTTGTTTTTGCTTTTTTTTTTTCTTTTTTTTAATGTTCAAGATTACAAAACTTCGATCATATGGTCCCGACCATATGAGTTCAAAGTTTTGTAATTTCGATCATTCAACATAGATCCATATATATATATATATATATATATATATATATATATATATAATTCCGATAATCACAGCCACACAGGTAGAAACAGCACTCTCCAAAGCTAAGAATACAGCATCCATGGGACCAGATGACATCCCAGGCTGTGTACTATATGAACTACAAAATGAACTGGCACCCCACCTAAGTGTCATGTTTAATCATAGCCTCACCTCAGGCTTCATGCCCACTGAGTGGTGCACAGCTACAGTTATCCCGCTCCACAAGGGAGGATCCACCTTGGATCCCGGGAACTACCGTCCCATCAGTCTGACAAGCCTGATCTGCAAGGGCATGGAACGCATTATTATGGAACTTATAAACAAAGACATTGGCAACCTCCAGACACTGGACCCCACCCAGTTTGGGTTTGTGAATGGCTGATCTTGTCTCCTGAATCTGATTGACTTCTTCAAATCGGTCTCTAGAGCTGTGGATGAGGGTAAGGAGGTCCACACAGCCTATCTGGACCTCACCAAGGCCTTCAACACCATCCCCCACTCTGGAATCATAGATAAACTTACTAAGCTGGGCATAAATCCCTATGTCACTCGATGGGTTGCCAACTGGCTTACTGACAGAACCCAGACTGTAAAAGTAGCCGACTCCAAATCCATCTCCAGACAAGTGACAAGTGGAGTATCTCAGGGTTCAGTCCTGGGACGACTCTTGTTTGGCATCTACTTCTCTGAAGTACAAGCCAACACTAAGGGACTCTGGCT
This sequence comes from Protopterus annectens, assembly GCF_019279795.1. Classification (NCBI taxonomy): domain Eukaryota; kingdom Metazoa; phylum Chordata; order Ceratodontiformes; family Protopteridae; genus Protopterus; species Protopterus annectens. Next base: position 107,837,205 of record NC_056731.1, on the reverse strand, counting down.
AACAAAGTTTGCAGATGACTGCAAACTGGGAGCCATTATTGAATCCCCAAATGATGTGGATATTCTACAAAAGGGCCTTACAGAAACAGATGCCTGGTGCCAGAGCCATGGGCTCAAGCTTAATGCCAAGAAATGTATAGTCATTCCCTTTGGAAAAAAACATGTACCCATGAACTACCACATAGGTGGCAGGACACTAAACATCGAAAGTGTGATGAGAGACTTAGGGACACAAGTAGACAGTGGTCTCACTTTCGATAACCACATCGTCAGGAAATCCTTCTACGTGGCACACCTCATCACTAAGGGCTTTTCATCCAGAAAAAAGGAGGTCATTGTCCCACTGTATTCATCCCTCATTAGACCCATTATAGAGCATAATGCCCCATTTGGTATGTTCCTCACAAGACATCTGCAACAGCTGGAAAGGCCACAGAAATATCTCACTAAAAGAATCACAGGCCTAAAGCAGATGCTATATGCTGACCATCTAAAAAAACTCCAGCTATACTCTGTGGCATATTGTCTACTCATAGGTGATCTCTGCTTAACATACAAGGCCATGTCAAACCCTGAGCTGTTGGACATGCCCCACTTAAAGAAATCCCAATCCCTCAGAGCTACACGCTCCAGGGATCTAAACCTTATCATAACAATGAACAAAACATGCTGGAGGGATAGGTTCCTGACCCAGAGACTCCCCATACTCTGGAATAGACTGCCCATACATGTCAAGCAGAGCACCTCACTGGCCCTCTTCAAAAGGAACCTTGATGATTGGATGGGCGATAGGAAATTCACCCTGGGGATCATGTCAGTCGCCCTGCTAGACAGGGGCCCAGAGAAGTAAATATTATAGGAAAAAATTTCCAGGGAATTGTTATGGCTAGGCTTGCATAGGCCTTAGGGCCGATAGCCTAGTACCAACCTATGAACCTATATATACTCACACACACACACACACACACACACACACACACACACACACACACACACACACACACACACACACACACACATACACACGGGTCTACTACTAATTACCGACACGACGATTCCCCGACGGAAAACTCCCCGACGCCAGATGACCGACATCACACAAACCCGACAACGCAAAACACCGAACACCATTACACGAACACCATTACACCGACACGGAACGTAAACAACACGCGACACTACATAGCATACACACTAGCCCTGACCCAAACCCTAACCCTAAGGTCCGACACTATCGCACACTTCACCTACCTGCACCCTAACCCTAACTCACTTAACCCACCCCTAGCCCAAGCTCCGACACTAACGCACACATCACCTACCTGCACCCTAACCCTAACTCACTTAACCCACCCCTAGCCCAAGCTCCGACACTAACGCACACTTCACCTACCTGCACCCTAACTCACTTAACCCACCCCTAGCCCAAGCTCCGACACTAACGCACACATCACCTACCTGCACCGTAACCCTAACTCACTTAACCCGTCCCTAAACTACAGTCCCTCACTAGCACACACTTACCTTACCCGAACCATACCTCCGACACGAACACACACTCACCTTTCCCACAGCCTAACCCGACATCCCACAATCTCGAGCACTTACCTGACCGCTCCTAACTCCGTCACCATCGCACACTTACCACGTCGCGATCACACATTCCCTTGTCGGTCTTTCCGCTGTCGGCAAATCACCCTGTCGGTACACTTACCTGTCGGTCATCTGGCGTCGGTGAGTTTTCCGTCGGGGAATCGTCGTTTCGGGCATTAGTAGTAGACCCCATACACACACACACACACACACACACACACTTATTATATTTCATATTTTGAGACATGAAGAAACCAAATTGCTTAGACAAAAATTTGCACAGTCAAGGAGAAGATGCAAGTTCCACATAGTAAGTGACCAGATATCATGACTGAACTGCAGTATAATAAACACAGAAAGAAACCTGGGTAGGTAGTCCTTTCAGATGATCTAAAGGTAGGTAAGACATGCTAAAAAACAGCACAAAAGCAAGTGGGATTCGAGTACACACAGAGGCATGACCAGGAGACAACAAGACATTGTTTTCCCTCATTACTGATAAGTGGTGAAACACTTTCTACAGTACTGAACACAGTTCTAAAGGACTGATCTTTAAAAGTGAGTAGAACAGAGGCATTTCAGTGGAAGGCAATGGTAACCATGCACAGTTATCACCAGAAGACACATAATGAGACAAGAAATTTCACATGTACTGCCTTGTATAAGTAAGGCAGAAGGAATATCCTAGAAATATGTAAACACATCACAGGCAATAAAGAGATGTATGACAACAGGACACAATCTGAACACACATGGTAGATAGCTGAGGGTAAAGAAAAATAGCACCTTTTTTCACAGAAGATATGGTAGCTGAGTCAGGCAAACTTACTGTACGGATAGGTATTTTATTAATTATGCCTGATTAGTGATCAGGTCCATCCATCCACAACCATTTTTTCCCATATTTGCAGATGGGGTTGGGGTGTCACTTCAACAGTGACAATCATCTAGAGCCATGGTTTACATCACTGGGTAGATAGCCCTGCTGCAGTAGTTCTTCCATACCACACACTGACATGCACACTCATACATATGGCTAATTTAGAGTGTTCAATCTACCTACTGCATGTCTTTGGAATGTGGGAGGAAACCAGAGCACCTGGAGGAAACCCACATGAACACAGGGAGGACATGCAGACTCCACACAGAAGCATCCCAGCAAGAATCAAACCATAGAACCTCTTGCTGTGAGGCAACAACACTATGCACTACTCCACTGTACTACCCGTATCATGCTGTAATGTCTACAACTGTAGTATTTATGTATGTGTGGACCAAAATATTCCTTTTCCATCTAGATAGTCCCTGTAGCTGTGTATGCTATGAAGTCAGTAGTACTGCATTAAGAAGTTATTTTATTTCACTCCAAATAATTTGCTGTGTTCTAAATAAACCCAAAGTAAAAACAGAAATGGTGTGAGAAGTTACTGACAAAAAGTGCAGACATGATCTGAATTATTTGAGTCATGGCTAAAAACCTTTAAAATATATATGAGAAGAACTAAACATGCAGTGAAAATGTATGTTGACGAAGGCTGCTGTAAGTATTATTACATCTGTTAAAAAAGAAAAAGATGGGGGCGCTGTGCAACAACTCTCAAAAGTTCAGCTGACCAGTAATGTGGCTTAAAATTGAAAGAGATTCAGATATTTTTTCAGTTGTATTTCTTTGCTGTTGATAGTAGCTGTAAAGCCAAGCAAATAAACAACCTCTTATTCGTATATGTTAGTTTATATATTTGTGTTTTTTCAGAAAGAGAATGTCTTACAGTTAGAACCAGTTATGAAAAAATTTTGAAACATATTGCTCAACTACAAAATGCAATGTATGAGAGACACCAATTTCTTTTCATGCGTACAGATACTGGAGGTACCACAGAGCAACATGAGACTGAACTGAGAAACTGTATTAAAATGTGAAGCTGATTCTCTATTCAAACACAGAAATTTCCACGACATACACATCTGAAAATGGACGAAGCAAAAAAACTGCTCATTAATCAAGATTTAGATTTAGAGAAACTTCTACTTTTGTGCCAAGCATCTGAGATTGTCATATCATAAGAAAAAACTGAGAAATGAAAGATGTTTATAGGATGCACTAAAAGGTTTAGAACAGTAATGGGATCAGACATGAGGAAAGCAACATAAAGAAAAGGAGACAAGATCCTGTCAAATGGTAAAGAAACATAGCTGATGTGGAATGTAACCCCCCCCCCCCAACCAAAAAATGTGTTTGGCCTATGGGAAGACCTGTAACAAGTGTTAGTCTTAACATTCCTTCTTTAGTTTGGGAGATTCCACCATCTGGTCTGATGGCAAATTAATGAATTCCTCAGTGTTATGGAGGAATTTAGATATATCCACATGGTCTCCACTGCACTATAAACTACAGGGTATTCACTTGACTTGACCTTGATGTCTGGTGCAATCATCTCTGGCTTGCTTAACAGGACATCACTTAGTTCATTTAGAACAGAGCTCACACTTGTAAGCCCCCTTGTTACAAGCTAGTCTCATACAGAAGTTTAAATGTAAAGACTTTAGTTTATTTCTGTACTTCACAAGCTCCTAATGAAACCAAGTGAAGAAAGTCCTAATGCCCTTTTGTCAGCTGTGGTAAATGAATCAGGATGCACTTGATTATTTTACCTCAGTGTATGTACTTCCCATCCCTAATAAATCTGTGCACATAACCCCTTGTATGAAAGGCAGCTCTGTGATTTTGGAAAGGAGAAGCAATGTCTAGACAGAAAGATGCTGTTAATGTTGCCTGCCTGACACAAACGTACATTAAGTGAGAACTATATGATCTACCAGTCAGAGATTTGCTGTAAGAAAGCAGTGCCTTATCAACAGAAATCTATGCTACATCTAACTGATCAGATACACTCTTCCAGACTGCCAGCAGGATGTTTGTCCCAGCCTGTTTGGTAACTCAGGATTCTGATACCTCTTGTTGGGAGGTTGCTGCTTGTTTTTTTGGTAAATAAGTTTGCCAGTATGAAGCAATAAACTCTCCAATATATATAAGAGAGTAGGCCTTGCTATAGTGATGGCTGCAAATTATGTGTCTTGGAGATGAGAAGTTTCATTCACTGGAGCAGCTAGAGCTAATGTATTTGATTAGATATTTAAAACCCACAGTTTGATTCTGGCTTAAATATTAGTACTATCAGCATGGTATGATATTGCCTGAAAGTTCTAAGACAAATAGCTTTCCTGATTGTGAATCTTCTCCGAGTCTTGGAATTGTCCTGTCTGAATTAAAGGAGGTCTTGGTGATCTCCACTGACAAGAAACCATTTCCTAATAATATAAGGATAATAATCACTCAGTCTGTCATCTACCATTTGTTCCAAAGGGATGGAGAAAGCTGTGTACATACAGGCAGAAATCTTTTTGAAATGAAATTACCTCTATGACTCATGTCACATCACAGAGAAGGATGAAGTAACATTATGCTGAGGGTCATTGTAACTATTCTACCCAAGTCCTACTTGATCTCATAGTAGCTATTGACAATGGTGAATGCTTGCAGTCTCTCTCTCTCTCTCTCTCTCTCTCTCGCTCTCTCTCTCTCTCTCTCTTCATCTGCTATCCTGAACTGGTTCACCTCATAACTTTTGGGTCATGCCCAGAGCATGGTCTTGAAGTTCACATTCTTCCCAGAGATACTCCCTGGAATAGGTATTCTGCAAGGCTCCATCTGGTTTTGCAGTGTATATTCTCACTCATCAGACTAAGTCAAATAGGAGACTGGACTGAGCTATCAGAACTATAATACTGATACCAAACTGTACTTTTCCTATCCTTTGGAGAAAGTGACAGTGCTACCACTCCTAGAAAAATGGCTAATGTCCATTGTCAGAACACAGGAAAATCTAGTGAAGCGTAATCCAATAAAGAGACAAGGAACACTCAATTATATAGCACTTCGATCCACATGAGATTCATTACTCTGAATAACAGTAACAGGGTAGACTTGGTATCAGAGGTACAAACTCTAGGAGTGATATTCAGTGGCTGCTAGTTAAGGACCAGATGTAGAATGATTATAACATCTAGTTTTCATCTGAGAAACATCACTCGGAATAAGAATCTTATACCATGAAATGATTTTGCAATTAACGTCTGTGTGCTGATAGTTTCTTGACTGTGGCTGCCTTTTCCTAGGACTACCTGAGATAGACCTCAAGTGACTTCAACAGGTGCAGAACTCCAGAACCAGGTTGTTAGTTGACCTGCACATGAAATACAAGCAGTGTATTCTTCTTTTGTGATGCCTGCCCTGGCTTCATAGCTCCTAGAGGGTCTACAGAAAGGTGTGGGTTTTAGCATACTTAGCTCTGTATTATGAAAGTCCCACCTTCTTTAATAAGCTCATGGTCCCATGCTCCACCTATCTTAATAAGCTCCAGGTCCCTTGCAGACCAATTCAAGCCCTTCATTCAGCAGGTGAGGGTCTGCTGATAATTCCCAGCTTTAGGTTGAACAGATTAGATTAAAATCCTTTTGACTTTCAGGCTCCTTCCTTATGAAATTCACTGTCTTGCCAGTTTTAGGTAACTTCCTCTATGGACTGCTTTAAGGGGCCCCTAAAGGTCTACTTATTCCGTGAAGCCTTAGTTACTAGAATGCATTTTAATTTGTAAAAGATATTATGTTTTTCCCATTTAATTTCATTCATTGCTTTACCATTGTATGATCTTATTTATGATTCAATTAGTTATTTGTAGATGTTACAATGTGCTTATGCATTTAGTTAATAAACAAGTTAAAATTATCTTTAGTTGTGGCTGGAGAAAGAAAGAAATTGTTCTTCATTCTTTGCTGCTTCCTGGATTGCATGCTTTGAGCAAATGTTGTTTTTAGGGTACCATATTTCAGGCTGTATTCTCTCACTTCCACTTTTGGGCATGACTACTTAAAAAGCAGAAAGGCAATGAGTCATGAGGGAAACAGAGAGTGAGAGCGTGCTTTATAAAGTAGGTAGTCATAACTTTACAAAATACTACAATCAAATAAACCAGAGTGACACGTTGTACTGTTTTCCCACAAAACATATAAAAGTACCTCATGTGACTTACAAGCCCTGCAGGGAGGTTAGGTGCTCTCTTTCTGCCATACCTCAGTGGATAAGAAGAGGATCCCTAGGACCACTGTATGCGTTTACGGGTGCAGTTGCAGAGAGTGTGTGAGAGAGAGAGAAAAGCAGGAAGTAACTGTCAATACAGGGATTAATGAGATGCCTAGGGATGAACCAGAAAGGGTTGCAAAAGAGCAGTATGTGATCTCAAATTAATAATATCAGCACTACTTCACAAGGTATGCTCTTTCATCTGATCTGAGCAGCTTGATGTTAGGATTTCTAGACTGCTGTGTGCTGTGTTTGCTCTGAATAAATGTTTTCACAACCTATTCTGGAAATACCAGTTGTCAAGTTGTGCAAGGGAAACTTGGCAATGCTTGCAATGTAATAACAGAGGGAAGTGAATAATTTATTATTTTTGTAACAAAGGAGTAACCTACTGCAGGTTTAAAGCAGATTGTTAGCATACATAGTTACATTTGAGAGCATATTTCTGATGAATATGTTCGATTAGAACAGTGTTTAACTGCTGTGAATGAAACAGGAATTCTTACAAAAATATGAACAGCATGGAGTACATGTCCTTGATATGATGGATTAATTATATGTCTATTACAGAAAGTGATGGGTTTGTAGGTAAGTGACATCCATGCAAGTCAAATATAGTTTAAAAAAAAAACTATATCTTACTTCCAGGTTTTGAAACTGCCAGTACGCTCTTCATTTAGATATATCTGTTTTAAGTCCATAGATATAGGAGTTTGTTTTCCACTGCTGGCCATTGTTTCAGAAAGGACATAATTCATGGGAATTTGGGCTAAGGAGGAAAGAAGTGAGCACCAGATAGGCAATACTCCTTTTTAGAGAGAAAATATGAACATGGGTCTGGAACAGGGTTGCCAGATCTGTAAATGGACAGGTAGGGACCAAAAAAAAAGGTCTTTCACACTTAGTAAAGACCAAAAAAAAAAAGGTCTTTCATGCGGCTGCCTTCTGTTCCACATTACACAGAAGTAGTTCCTTTTATTGGCTCGTATGCTGGTATACACCCCAATCAAAAACTGCACAGCACAGCCTCTTCTATTCAATGCAGAACAGCCTGCTGTTTTGAATTGAACAGAAGTGACTCAGCTTTGCGATTTATATTTGGCCCGTATGCCGCCATACAAGCCAATCAAACATCACAAAACGGAGCCTGTTTAACTGGGATTTTAACAGGCAGTGTGGGACTCGGGATCGGGCTGCAGATCTCGGGACAGTCTCGCTCAAATAGGGATTTATGGCGACCCTGGTATGGAACAAGAATGATTCCTGATGATGACCACAAATGGGAAAGTGTTCAGTGTACTAACAGAGAAGGGAGTAGAAGAGTTATTGGCACAAGAATGTCAAACTGCATAACCAGAACTTGTTCTGATTTAAAACTTGATAGTGGTTGGGGCATCCCTGCTGAATGATGATGACTCAGCAGTTTATTAAGTTATCTCTCCTTTGATAATCACATCGCCACAGTAGTCAGGAAGCCCTTCTATGTGGCACACCTCATCATAAAAGGGTTTTCATGCAAGAAAAAAGAGGTCATTGTTTCCCTCCACTCGACACTCATTAGACCCATTATAGAGTACAACGCCCCTTTTGGTATGTACCTCACAAGACATCTGCAGCAGCTGGAAAGGCCACAGAAGTATCTCACAAAGAGGATTACTGGCCTCAAACAAATGCCCTACACTGACTGTCTCAAAAAACTCCAGCTTTATTCCATAGCATATCGCCTACTCCGAGGTGATCGCTACCTAACATATAAAGCTATGTCAAACCCAGAGCTGTTGGACATGCTACACCTAAAGAAATCCCAATCCCTCCAAGCTACATGCTCTAGGGACCTAAACCTTGTCACCACAATAAACAGGACATGCTGGTGGGATAGATTCCTGTCCCAGTGACTTCCCATACTCTGGAACAGGCTACCAATTTATGTGAAGCAAAGTTGTTCATTAGCACTCTTCAAGAAAAATCTTGATGAGTGGATGGGAAATAGGAAATACACCCCGGGGATCACTTCTGTGTCTCTGCTCGACAGTGGCACAGGAAAGTAACTTTCTTGGGTGGCGTAAGCCAGGGAACCTTGTTGGCTAGGCTTACGTAGGCCCTTGGGCCGATAGTCTAGTACCTACCTATGAACCTATGAACCTTTGTTCAACAAGTAGTTGGCCCTAAACACAGTCTGCTGTAACCTCCACTCTGTTTAAAACATACCAAAGGTCAACAGGTCACATTCTTCTGATGGCTCTTTTCTTGTTAAAGAGACAATCAGTTGGCACCTAGACATATCTAGCAATAAAGGAAGGAGTAGTATCTGTATTATTAGCAGTATTAAACTTAGTACAAAGTTCCTGATGGGCATGAATGAGTTATTTAGATAGAGAATCATTCTTTTAAGGAACAAAATGAAGGATTTTCACTTCAAATGCTAGTAGAAAGAATCACTGGTTTTCTGTTTGTTGTACTGAAAATGTACGAAAAATGAAATAATTTGCACTTTTGTTTTGGATTGCACCAAAATGTCTGAAAATGCAGTCCATGAACTTTATTTATCTAACACTAGATAAAAAGAAAATTATTTGAATAAAAATGACACTTACCCTCAGGGGATGTGTATGACACTACAGTATGTTCCTGAGGTAAATATCTGGAACAGAAAGAGAAGCCTCCAATGAGGTGAAATTGTTATAGAATCATAGGAGGTTACTAGGCTAATGGCCCTAGAGCCTTTTTAAGAGTAAGATGATAGGGGGATTCAGAAAGAACAGTAATGCAATTGCACTATGATAAATACAGCAATGAGAAGTGTACAATGTTCTCCAGCATGAATTAGGTATCGATAAGAGTCAACATAGCATGGACTTGCCAAGAATAGTATTGTATAATGAAGTCATGTATTCATGAAAAGTGCAGGCACCATGCAAATGGTCATGTGACCTGGGCCCATCACCATGCTTGTAGCATGCTCTTGATGATGCACATGCACACACTCACTGAAGCACTGCAGAAGGCCCAGAGAAGGGTTAGACAGCAAAGTGTCACCTGTGTTTATTTTGTAAATGTGAAGGAAGTGCGTTGACAGGACAGTGAGAAAGGGGGAACAGCAAGCAGAAGAACACACAGAAGGTCAACGGGAAGGGGAAAGTGCCATGATGTAGAGGACAGAGAGGTAGAAGGGGAGGGATGCAGAGAAACAATGTAGGTAGGTAGGAAGGTATAGGAATGGTAACAGGAGCAGACACACAAACATATAACATGAACAAAGACTGACAGGGATGGTGTTAATACCAAGAAGACTACAAATGCAAATAGACAAAAGGTAGACATATGGTGCTAAGGGGGGCTGGACAATAAATAGGGGAGGCTGAATGACACACATGAATGGAAACATCATGATGAGGGACAGGGTGAGGTGAGGACCACCAACTAAAATTCCCCAGCATGGATCCCTCCCTGAATTCAGTCACCTCCATGGTTGGCATCATGGGTGAACCCTACCACTGGTGGCCTGACAGTCAAGGCTATGCAGCTCTGCATTTCATATGGAAGTGCATTCCAGGATGCTAATTTGAGTCACAAACCACTGACTTACCTCAGTTCTGACCAGCCTCTGTATCTCGTGTCAGGTGACCAAAGAGGATCCTCCCAATGACACTAATCAACAAGGATACTATGCCCCTCACTAGAAAAGCCACACCAGAAGCCACAAGTGAGTTCTCCAGGTCACCCCACACAGGCTAATCTTCATCTCCCTGAAGAGAGGCTGGCCAGGTGACAGCTGGGAACATAGCGGTTTTTATTGGAGTGGATGTAGGGAGTGGTAGCTGGTGGCAGCTCCATGGCTGAAACTGCAGAATAAATTAGTGTAATTCAAGAGAATCAAAACAGTAATTAAAAAAAAGGAGGACAAAGAGAAAGGGAACAGTAAAAAATGCAGCAATGGTGACTATGATGGGATACAGTTTTGTGTCAGGTCTTGGAAGAGAAAAATGCAATTAGCAGAGCAATAGTAATTTAAATAACTGACAAACCTGTATCATAACACTGGGGATGACAGTAGGGGATATGACTGGGTGTGCTCCCATCACTACTGGTCATGACAGTGATGAAGTTTCTGGTTGCTAACGAGTGTGTGTGCAGTGGACAATGAAGCAGGGCAGAAATTACCAAACTGTACAAATAAAATGTACAGGCCTGTCAAAAAAACATGTGTATTTGGAGTAGTCATACATAGTGAAGCAAACATTAGTATGTGTAACACAGACTGGTACAGTCCCATATACAACATTCCTTAGAATAATAACAGGGTAGCTAATATGCATGCAGTCAGTGCAGTAATAGTGCGCTTTAAAAATGTAAAAGGAACAGCAGTGGTGCACAAATGCATGACAGTTATCATTTCTTTGCCATGCCCAGAATACCACCCATAGTAAGAAACAATGGCACAGGTGCAAATACATTACAAAATGGCAGTTAGGCAAGGGCAGTGAACACATTTGTAATGGTAATCACAGACATATAAGATATTAAACAATAAAATGAAGAAGTACTACAAAGGAGAAAGACAGCCTAACTGCATACCAAGGTCAGTACATTTGGCTTTAAGAAGGCAATGACAGAAACACAGTTACTATTGCATTTAAACATGTATCAGTCACACTAGCAGTGAAAAAATATGTAGTGCTTACATTTCATTAGATAAATAAAACTGGACAGTGGTGGGCTAAATAGGTGAAGCAGAGTTATTCAGGTCTGGAAGAAATTAAGTGCACTTAACCTGATGCCTAGGGAGTCTGATTTGTCTCCTCTGGCAAGTAATTTTACTCTTCTATTTCCTCCAAGCTATAAAACAAAGAAAGATATAGCATAAACACCACCTTGGATCCCCCTGGAAACAGGCTACTAGCCTAGTAGGACTAATTCGGTCAACAAAGGATAAATACATCAAATAATAAGCATAGCATAACCATGCACATTAGAAACAGCCTACAGTTGTACAGTAAGGCCTACTGTAAAATGGCCCAGCATTTAGTTATACTTGCTATAGTAATCAGGCTGTCTGTTCCTAACCTCTTCCTCCCATTGGCTGAGGTGGGCAAGGTGGTGCCATTTCAGATCAGTGTACTGGTGAAGGCACTGCTCACAAAAGAGTGGTATGCCTGTCAACACTCCCCACAATGGAAAACAACTACCAGGCATTACAATTTGTACGAGGGACTTTCATATCAGTACCCCAGCAGGAGTTCTCAGGCTGTTTATTCTGTAGTTGAAGACATATTATTTTTCCACTGCTGCACTCTAAAGGAGCCCTGCAATTCAGCTCTTTCAGAAGCCACAGCCACTTGCCAGGTCACATCTACAAATGAAAATGATAGCAGAGCCATGATAGAAGACATTGCGGAAACTACATGATGTACATCACTGGCAGAGTGGCAGCACATGGTAGTCTTATGGAAATGTAGCACAGCCACATCTGACACGTGTGGCCTGAGGGGTGGCACTCACATGGCCTTCATCCATGACAGTGTAGGTTTGCCAATCAATACACAACCAACCACCATGGCAGTGTATTTCTATGTGAATGCCGCTATGTGGCATCACTCACTGTAATCCAGTTGCCTGGTATCATCAACCCAAGACATGAGGGGTCTACAGATGTGCCTGTGCATGTACATATGCAGTCCAATGACAAACTTAGCAGGCCTGTGCAAGGGCAGGCATGGACCTCATAGTGCAATGTATAGCTGACATCACACTGTGTTGAGTGCAGTTCAGAAACAGTCATGCAAAGTCACTTCATTAGAATACCAGCAGTACTGCAGAAAATCCTTAGAGAATAATTCCTATGGCCATTACAGAGCAAATGTCCAAAGTAACTGACTACAAGAGTTGTGATATGGGAGCACAAGCTATCAGCAGGAGGGGACCCAATAAGGATATATGTTCTGCATGGGCATATGCAACAGCAACCTGCCTAAATGGGGACTGATGTTGCTGTTGGGGGGGGGGGGGTAATAAAAGTATAAAAAGTACAGGTCCTGCCTTTCCCCAACCCATCTGTGGAAATCCATAATGTCAGAGTTTGCTGGAGTCACTATATTGTGTGGTAACAGAGACTGGATGGAGCAGGGGAAGGAACATACAATGCTACAGAGGTTCAGCTGATATATACAGTGAATCTGAGGACTTTACACCTGGTATATGGCTCAGGCTGCTGAGGTGCAAATAATGGAAACACTTCATTGTTGCTGGATGCCACAGGCCTATATATACAAACATCACAGGCTGCAGGTTACATAATGACCTGTATACACTCAAGCATTGCAGGCAATATGTTGGGATGTCCCCTGTGCCAACACCGTATAACAGGAATGCTACATGTTGCAGAAACCACTGCAGCATGGGCAGTAGACAATTATAGGGGACAGGTGGCATGTTTCTGTCCAGGCACTGACCATAAGTACATGCTCATGTGTACAGATATTAAAATGTCAAATAAACAGAAACAGAGGTTGGAGAAGTTCACATTGGGAGAGACTGAGGTACTCCTGAAAGCCATGCACTCCCATGGCAGCCACATTCTGAACATGGACAAGAATTACAAGGCCTTCAGGAAGTAGGTATGGCAGGACCAGTCACTGATATAAATGTCATAAGAAGACATAACAAGGTGTCCACCACAGGGTCACAGATATGAGCCACCATGCCTGTACAAATGCACAGGCCATTCCCAGGAAAAGAATGACCATGGGCAGAGGGCCAGCACTGCAGATCACCCTAACAAACACTAAGCAGTTCTCGATGTCCCTGTCTGGGGAAAATGATTAATCACTCATACCCACAGGAGACCTGGATATAGGAGCTGGACTGGTGTCAGCATTACATGTGTATTTTGTGGAGGCATTAGGCTGGTATGTTGATGTACCACTACCTGGTATGTTGATGTGTCACTACCGATGTAGTGCACCATGTGACGATGTGAGGTATTGCCAGCTATGCCATGAGAAGTAGAGCAGTGGATGTGTAACATAGACCAGCAAAGCTACCTGGAATTTTGTAAATAATTATATGTCATTTGTATATCAAACTAATTTGTACAGATGCTTGTGTTGAAAAGTATATCTGTAAAACTGCTTGTGTTAAAAAATGTATCAACAGTGTGTCCTGCTGGACAGAAAATAAATATACATGCATATCAGACTGACAGTATTGTAACTGATTAAATGTATATGTTTTAACAGAGGATACTGGAAGAGAAGAGGTTAATCTCAGTCCAGCTAACTTTGAAAAATAGTAAGAAATTAAATTACTTAATTTAGGTCATAAATATTATATCTTACAGCTCTGATTGCAGCCAGAAACAAAATGTCTGGGAAAACAAGTATTAGGAAGCCTGCTGCATTGTCTCTAGCAAGGAACTAATTGCTATTCTGGAAGAGTGGAAGAGCTTTATGTTTTTATGACTTCCAGAAGCTGCAACAGATCTTAGCAAGCTCTATGTGTGTGTATTATTGACACGTATCTGCTAAATCCTAGCAGCTTCTAGCCAAGGGGGTTGCATGGGAACCAGAAGCCATATGACCTGATATATGTGATGTCATTCTGTAATCCATCACTAAAATGATGTTTTAATACTAGTTGAGACTGAAGTCTCAGAGCAGTCTGTTTCTTGGAACCTGACACAGAAGAACTCTTCACCTACTTCATCTTGCCTTGCTCTAGTAGGTGAACTAGGGAATAGTAATTCTTTAGATCAGTCAGGAAAATATAGTGAGATTAAGTACTGTTTTTCAGTATCTGTGTGAATCTACTCATCTGTGTTATTTTAATATTTCCTGTGATTGAAACACCGGTCTTCATTGTAAACATATATTTAGTATTTTCATGTTATTTTCATATTTATTATTAAATATATTTCAACTTTTCATTGTGGCTGGTTCTTTAGAGAATATTTTAAACTTTGAAAGGACTTACATCTAGTTCATGAGACTGTGGCCACTCCTGAAAGCCTTACTGCATTGGCCAAATACAATTATTTGTATGAATATTAATTTCACTCAGTATAATTGGGTACCCTTGTAAGAGTCTTAGAGTAGCTGCCTTTGGAGTGTCTGGTGGAAGTGTAACTACCTTATAGCCTGGGCAGAAAGGGCAGAGCTTGTAGATCTGTGTCAGCCTTTCCCAGGTGTGTGTGTGTGTGTGTGTGTGTGTGTGTGTGTGTGTGTGTGTGTGTGTGTGTGTGTGTGTGTGTGTGTGTGTGTGTGTGTGAAAATCAAATCTCAAAGCATGTGTGTGTATCAGCTGCTTGGAGCAGGGATACGAAGCACTGGTTTCACAGAAAGAGTGGTGGAGAACTTGGCTTGGATACTCGGCTGAGAACTCAACTCTATAGCTATGCCAGTGGGGAGTCTTATTGGGGATCTGGAGAGAGAGGGAAAACCAGCCCCCGGACTAAGTGTGTTCCCTGTGTGCTCTTAAGGGAAACTGTGTTTGATGCAGAGAGCTGCATCTGGAAATACTGGATGTAACCATTTTTGCTCCAAGTGAACATCCCTCTCCAGTGTCAGTGGTGAGGATTCAGGCTCCTTTTTATTACTCATCCAGAGTGGGGACATCACATACCACCATTGGTAAATATCATCATATCTCTCACAAGAGCATCAAGGAAGCCACCACTGAGGTCTGCATTCAAAGATATGTTTGTACATACTTCTTGCTTTGTAATTTTTTACATCTATTAGTAGTATAGTAAAGGGGGGGTGAGATTGTCACATATGCACATTTATACACACAAATGTTTCTCTCTCTCCACCTTCACAGGTGCTGCTACCATGGAGTCAGGCACAGCAGAAGGGGACATGCCTTATGTTAGTGCAGCACCTATGTCTGACAGTGATGGCAGCCTGTCTGTAGCCCAGTCAAACTGCACAGTGCCAATGTCAGCAACATTTACAGTGAAGGATTTCAATATCACCCTTATACATCCATAGTGGCTATCATACCTCTCAACCTCTTAGCTCTAGAAATCAGGATAAGGCCAACATAATGGGAGGGGGGGGCAAAGGCTCAGAAATAGTGACAGATTTTAAATACCGCTGTTATACATTTATAAAGTTGCTAGAATAATAGGCTTTGAGTTAGCATACATTTTCTGAAGGATGTGGAGTCAATTTAGTTATTTAGTGACCTCAATTTTCAATGGTTTGTTAGAAAACCCTTAACTGTATGCAGAACAGACCAAAAAATATGAGGAGAAAACCTGGACGTTCTGTAAAAATCCAAACATTTGAGAGGAATGGTGGCTGTGGACACCATCCATTTACCCCTCTTGTCTATGAATGACCAGGCCATCCATGGCAGCCTTTCACATGGTGAACAGTCCTCACCTGTAAATGCAACAACAGTAAGAATTGCTGACACCTCAGACTGCACACATAGCACAAAGGAGAGGCATGTTGCTGGACATTGGTGCCATGACAGTCACAGGCTGTGGTGTCACACTGGGCATCAATTAGTGTAGTGCAGGTCTGTGATCCAGGCACAGATGGATGCCATTCATGCCATGCTGTAAATGAATAGTGTGATACATTACATATGTGGCAACATAGGCAACATCGGGCCTATAATACCTGCATGCTGATACAACATACAAGGACAGAGATCACACTTACAGAGGTCCACTTTGCATCTATTGCATCTATCATGGGGTCTGGAGGAACAGTCTGCCATGGCTGTTCCATATGCCACATACATAGTCCACAATCCCAGGCCACAGCTCCATAGTTGGCACATACCCCTCATAGGTCTGTAATGGCCATCATAATATGTATAGCTGCCAGTACATCTAGACATGGCTGAAGTCATACACAAGCCCACCTCTTCTCTAGTTCCACTATAAATACACCTCACAATGTAGGTTTGTCAAGGTGACAGAGTGCCACATCATCATCATTCTCACCTTATGGTGATGAGCCTGCAATAGCACAACAGAGCAAATCTCAAAAACATGGCCTCCTAGGCTGTTTTTGATGTGCATGGTTATGTTGTGCTTCTTACCTGTTTTTTTCTGTGTTTCGTAGCTCAGGGAGAACACTTCACATGGCAATGCAGACAAGGTCATCCAGTTCCATTTCACCCCTACCACTTGGTGTTGATGATAGCATCAGTCCCAATGAGGCAGCCCACATTGTAATGTCCATCAACTGTCTACATCTAACACACCAGTGGGCCCATAACACACTATGTCTACACTCTTTCAGTGCTCCAACATCTGCTGCACATATGTCCCCCTGATCTAGTACTGTACGGCCACCCAGATCAACTAACCATCTGTCCGACCAGGAAGGTCCACCCTGTGACTATGGATTATAACCAGCTCTCACTAAACTTTCACTAACATTTCCACCTCCCCCAGCATACTTCTCAACCTCTTAAAGCCTAAAATAATGGATGGACAAAGGCCCAAAAATCACAATAGGTTTTAAATATTGCACTTATAAACTTCAAAGTTTCTATAATACCGGGTTTATAATTAGCATGCATTTTCTGAAGGATCTGAAGTCTGAATCTCAAATGTCTGTCATTATTTACTGCCTTAAACTCTCAATGATTTGCCAGAAAACTGCAAATTTTATAAGGAACACTCCAAAAATATGAGGCAAAAATCTGGATATTCCGCAAAAGTCTGGACAGTTGAGTGATATGTCCCCTAGTCCTTCTCCCCTTCCACCTATTTAGCTGTTGCTGATCCCTATCATTGTGCCTCACCCCACAGGCAGAAATGATGACAACTATGCCATGCCCACGTCTCTACATTATGTGATTCAGATAATGTTTAATTTATAGTGTTGCCTGTCAATGTACTGGACAGCCTGTATGTACTACTGCATCCATCAGTATTTATTCTAGCCATCACTATCATGGAAGATAGTTGTGGCCCGGATGCTGTCTTTTTGCCAGTGCCATAGCATATTGTTCCCACTTCAGCTTCACATGGAGTTCCCCTAAAGGCAGTTCCTCCAATGATTCCTCACTAGACACCTTCTCCACTGTTGACTTCTGTCTATCTGGTATATACTTTTCTGAGTGGATTGTGGTCTACACACCTGTTGGCATTTCTTGCAGCCTTGGAGAGCGGGGTGTTTTCACTTACCAATTAAATGTCCCTGTGGGAAATGGCTCCAAATGAATTATTGATGTAGGTCACATGTGAGCCACATGTGGGAATCATGGGAACTACCTGAGTGGCACACAGATACATTGTAAGCAATACCCTGTGCTTTGTACATGACCTGGCAGCTTTGGAGTAGAGGAATTCCAGCTACCATACCAAATACCATGTGGATTGTTTGAGGCCTTGATAGCAATGTGGGTGCAATCAGTGGTCTCTAGAACCTCAGGGAATGGACTATTTCATAAAATGCCCATATAGTGATGTTTATCTCCTCTGAGGTCTATGGGAATGATATCTGCTTATTCACATGCTGGAGCATTACATCCAGGACTTGGTATAGGATTCATGAGGCAGTTGTTTGTGACACTCCTACTGTGCTCCTGATGGCCACCAGAAAGTCCCAGCAGCAGTGATGATTAATACTAAATAGCCCTTAGTGTCCACTGGGATAGGCATTCCACACATCCAGTGTGATTCTATGTGAGGATGGCAAAAGTGTACAAACTCATGTATAGTGTCTCAGAGCACACTGTAGCATTCAAAATCCCTACTGTAGAAGTAATGGCAGATCAGCTACAGGTGGACCTATCTATGACAGAGAGTGTGGGCTCACATTGTCAGGGTCACTGGCTGTGAGAAGAGCCACCAAGATTCATTGTTCAGCAAACATAGGTGCTACTCATAGCATCTTAGTACAGTCAGTATGTCTGTTCACCAGAAAAGGATGGTGTACCAATTTTCTGCTTTCCATGGCTCACTGCATAATTTTATACATTTCTGAACCACTCCACCTTGCTGTTTATCCTCTAATTTCTGTAATGTCACCCATTTACATATCCTAATATGGTCATTCGTATGTGATGCTGATCATGCTAATTTCTATGGGAGACTGATTGTGCCATGTATTTATTTGAATTGCTCCCACCCTGCCCATCACTGCTGTTTGCACTATTTCACCTAACAAAGTGCATTAACTGCTTCCCATGCAAATAAGTTGTACAGAAGTGTTCCCTGTTACTTTTATAAAATCGGTATAATGAGCAGACTTACAATGTATTTTGCCACACATCCTCAACTGAATTCAAGACTGTGTTCAAATATTTCGAACATGAACATTTTCTTTGCCCTGTTTATGTCAGAGTATGAATTCCACATGGCTGCTTTCATTCTTGATATGTTTCAATTCTTTATCTACATCAGTGACAAAGCTTTAGCCACATTTTCTAATGTTTTGTTTGTGTAGACAACCTTTTTTTAAAATAACTAAATTATCAGATTGCCTGCTAATCAGTCTAACGTCAGCAACTGGCTCGCCTCTACTTGACTCCTTCCAAATGTCATCATATGTGTGTTGTGCCATTTGGCTCTGGTCCTAAGATTCAGCACTATGGCTCTGTGTTTACTATCAAGGGTGTACCTGCTTCCGTCTTCTTGCAGTGCTTTTACTTCTTAACAACCTTCAGATAACACAGCATGCTCTTCTGTTTCTTGAGCATTAGGTACTTAAACCTATAAATGCTAAGATGGGTCTGGGCTTTTGTACAATGTCTTCTGCTACTGCTGATAAAATACTGACATTGTCAGACTTTTCTTTTTTCCAGAGTCATCCATGGTCTCTCTGTTTGTGTTAGTAACTGTAACCCTGCTCTAAGCACAACACTGACTACAGAAGTATATGACAGCTTTCACTTAATGTGCCAAAACTAGGTCACAAATACCTTGTGTTCTCTAATGCTCTGGCTCCTTGCCCTCACTAGCTAGCTATCTGTTTTATTTCTCTGTTAAGTTCCATTTTCATCCTGTTAAGCTCTACTTGTTTATCTTCCCAATAAGTCATATAAATGAGGGTCCAAGTGCATTATTACATGCAGCTCGAACACTTTTGAAGTCCCCTACATCTTTCCATTAGGGCTATCCCATTTTCCACCTAATTTCTGTACCTACTGCACCAGCAGCTTTTTCTCCTTCTTTGGTGTTGCAACTTCAACATACATTGGGTGTTGTCTTTTTCCTAAATCTTTGTTTTCCGCCAAGTCTCTTACATTTGCATTTTTTACCTCTGCTGTCCAATGACCTTGCTCTTAAATAAAGTATGTGTGCCTTGACAGCAACTGTTCATTTTCTTAGCTTGTTTCAGTTTTACTCACTGTGTTGATATATTCTGAATGTCACTACCTGTACTTATGTAAGACATTACTGCACTTATTTCAAGTCAGCATTACTATTATTATTTTTGTTATTATTGTTAATTTGTTTTGCAAAACATTTAAATTGACTAGACAGAAATGTCTCTTTTCAAAAGCAGTCTAACTGTCCAGTTAAGTGACTTGCTCAGGGTAATACAGAAAGCAAATAGAGACCAAAGGAATCAAACCCAGGATTATAATAAGAAGCTTGTTAAATAACTCATAGCCTTGTACCTCTGCAGTAAGTTATAGAGTTGCTTTTTACTAAAATATGTTTATCACTCCATCTTTCTGCACTGTTATGAAAAATTTTAAAGGCCTAACAAATTATGAAGTGCTTTTGGATTGCATTATTTAAGTTAAGGTTAATGTTTTTGTAGTTTCTTAGGTTGTATATAAAACCTAGCACTGTTTTGATTGATGCAGTCTCCTGATAACTAAATAAAAATAAAGCAATGCATAAAAATTAAATGCAAGTACAAAAATAAATTAAAATTGAGGAATAAATTCAGGAGTACTCACAAACAGCCAGCACTGGGATGTAACTAGAAATGGGGCAGTTCCTATTTGATGATGTAGTGATCCACTACTGGTACAGTAATCAAGGTGCCTCAGTCCTCATCACTGGCACAAGTGGGGATGTACACTGGGAAGATGACAAGTACACACTTTATTTCCAGATGCAGCTCTCTGCATCAAGTGCAATTTCCCATAAGAGCACACAGAGCCCACAGTCAGTCCAAGGCTAATTTCTCCCTCTTTCTCCAGATCCCCAGTAAGACTCCCCATTGGCATAGCTATAGAGTTGAGATCTCAGCAAAGTGACCAAGTCAAGACCTCCAGCACCCTCTCTGTCCAACCAGTGTTTCGTGTCCCTGCCCAAGTAGCTGACACACACACTCTTTGAAGATTGATTTATACACACACACAGACACACACACACACACACACACACACACACACACACACACACACACACACACACACACACACACACACACACACACACACACACACCTGGGAAAGGCAGACACAGGTTTACTAGCTATGCCCCTTCTGCCCAGACTATAAGGTAGTTACCACTATAACCAGCCAACTCTTATCAGCTAATTTAAGGCCCTTAATAAAGGGTGTCCAATCTTACTGTGTAATATTAATATTAATACAAATGGTAGTTTGACCAAGAGCAAGGCTATTAGGAATGGTCCACAGTGTCACCAAATAAATATGCAAGTACACTCAAAACTTAAATATGTCTGACAAAGATCAGCCACAATGATATATTTAATAATAAATAATAAAATAACAAAAAAAAATACTCAGTATATATTCATAGTGACATCAGAGTTCAAAACCACAGGAAATATGTAAAACAACATTGCAGAACAGTCTCAAATAAATAAAGAAAATTATCTAAACTAAGCTTTGCTTTATTCCTGACTATATCCAAGAGAATTATACTGTTCCCTAGCAATTTACTGCATCAGAGCAAGGCAGATGTGATGAATGGTCCTTGTCCTTATCAGGTCCAAGACAAAATACAGAATGCTGTGTCTCTCTAAGAGACCTCTCAAATTAATATTGCAAATATTACTGCTGGGATAGCTTGCAGAATGACATAATTTCTTAACATCTGACTCTATCCCAGGTGAAATCCCCACTGCTGGAAGCTAGCAGTATTTAGCATCTACCTGTAAAAATATATAGACCTCAGATCTGTGGCAGATGCTGGAAATCATAAAACAATTGCATTCCTTCACATTTCAATACTAGTAATTACTTTACACTAAAGAAAATACAGAAACGTTCCTAGTTTTAGACAGTGTGTCTCCTTGTTGCATTGAAAACTGAAAGATATAATTTTGTATTGCGTAGCATATAAAGTAATTTAATTTCAGCTATTTTTCTAAAGTGAACCTTCTGTATTCCAGTTTCCACTGTCAAAACATATACATTTATACAGTTTTCCAGCAGGGCACACTGTGGATACATTTCAAACAGTATTCTGTAAAAACCTTTTCAACCCACACTTCTGTACCAGCAGTTTGATATACACATGCTACAATTGTAATACAGTCGTAACACAAGCATCTTATATAAATTATGTTGATATTCACAAATGACATATAATTATTTACAAAATTCCAGATAGAGGTGCTGACAGTATCTCCCTTTGTCACAGATGACTCCAATATTAAGAAGTTAGAGCCAAGCGAATGGGGCAGGAGAGACAGATAAGATGCCTGTCTGAAGCTAATCCCTAGTGACTAGGAATGAAGCTGTTCAGGACAAACAGCCAGAAATAACTGGGGACAAATTACCTGGTGGTGTCATAATATCAAAAGAACACTGGGTCTTTTCATGGAGTATGCAGATGCCATGCTCACTTGCCTTTGCTGTCTATAGCTTAAAGTGGGTGAGAATACTCTAGACCAAAACATGATTTAAAATAGTTGTAGAGCACAGGAGCTTGACCTCACTGTGATCATGTGTTCCATCTAGAAGATGCATACCCATATTTTTGTATTTGGCTCCATGTCTTCATTTGGTTAGCAGAACAGCTAATCTTATATGTGGCACATTTGCCTGTTTTACTAATAAGCTTTTAAAATGGTCGATTTGATAGTAGGTTACCAAGGCAAGCAACAAAAAGTAAGCCTACAAGTTCTTAAGTCTGTAATACATGGCAAAACTGACCATAACTAACAGCAGTTAGAGAGCTAAAAGAGATAGGAAGGGAAGGACATAAGCACCAATGCAAATGTGGTAGTTGTGAATGTCTTTAAATAGTGGCTTAAGAAAAAGAGAAAAATATAGGAGTGGTAGTGATAGAAACATGGTAGATAGAGAAATGTAACTTAGATGTCCCCTTAAATGTGTGTATTATCTACATGAAGAATAGAAAAACTAAAACAGAAAAGAGTAGTCTATTTTATAAGGAAATAAAACAAAACAAAATAATTAAATGGAAGGGTATAAAAGAATAGGCTCCATCTTGAAGACAAGTAATGTCACCTCATGATATTTGGGAGGTTTATATTGACTGTATCCAAATAAACCCTATTTAGTTTTAGTGACTTACAAGGGTCTTACTTATGTGTCTGGGTATTCATTAATGGGAAATGAGTCTCAAGCTCTTAATTACATTGTTTACTGCCCCATTTACTGTACCAGGTACATCTTGTAGAATTAACCTTGTCTATCCTTGCTCTGCAACATCAAGCTTAAAGAACAACAATGGGATTCTGTTATTAAACGCTCAACTTCTCTGTCTTTTTTCTCCCTATTTACTGTCCCTGCTATGAATAAACAAAAATACAGCATTTAAAATATTTTAAATCAACTGCTTCTCTCCACTAAAACAGTACCTTACTATACTGTTTATTTATTTATTTTATTTTACATTTGTTTACCGGGTTAGTCTGACTGGATACATATCCATTTTCAGCAGAGACCCGGGGAGAAAAGCTCCACATTTGAAAAGAACAACAATAGATAGACTAACATCAGCAACATTCATTATTTATTTATTTATTTATTTATTTTACATTTGATGACCGGGCTAGTCTAACTGGACATATATCCGTTTTCAGTAGAGGCCCGGGGAGAAAAGCTCCAATTACAAGAAGTAAACAATCATTAACAACAAAAACAATGATAAGGATAATACAAAAAGCACCAAGGTAGACTTATGTAAGAATTTAACAAAGAAAAAAACTGGCAAAATGCATGTTAACAGAAAAACAGCCAGATAACAATAAAATTACAAGGTATGCAACATACTAAAGATAGTTTAATAAACACAGATAAGCAAATCTCAAGATGGGTTAACATGGAGGAAAAAAAAAACAAAGTTATGGTAGAGTCAATATCAAAGATATAACTGTCAACAATTAAATATGTTATTTAGAGGCACAGTCAGGAGAGGGGGGGGGTTAGGAATAATGAAGAAGTAATTTCAGTCGGGGTTAGCACAAGGACATAGCCACTGGGTTTTTAGATGTACTTTGATATGTTTTATGAAAAGGGATGTAGAGTCTAGGTTAGTTATTTCATGAGGGAGTTGATTCCAGATTTTCCCGACAGAGTTTGAAAATAATGAGTCCCCAGCTTTATTGTATGATTTAGTCAAGGCTACTAGGAGTTTATTAGCAGAGCGTAGTGTGGCTAGGTTTTTATAAGGTGAAATTAGTTTTGTAAGGCTAGGGGTAGCATCAGGGTAGTAAAGGGACTTATGAATGATAAGTAATTGTTGATAGAGTACGTGGTTATTTAGTTCTAACCAATCTAGTTGCTTGAGGTTGAGACAATGGTGAGTTCTGAAGGGGTTAGCAGTAATGAATCTAGTTATACTATTGTAACAGGTAGAGAGTTTGGTAATGTTATTTTTAGATAAGTTAGTATATATAGCAGAGGCATAGAAAAGGGTGGAGATCAGGTGGGTCTGGGCCACGGTTTTTCTGGCTGCTGGGGTAAGAAAGGGTTTAATTCTGTAGAGAGTACCTATTTTTTTGTTAACGATTTAATGGTGTTATTAATATGGTCATCAAAATTAAGACGGTTATCAATAGTTACACCTAATAGGCGAGTGGTCGTATCTGGGTTAATACAGGTAGCATTATTAGAGGAGATAGTGAAGAAAGGAGTTGGAGATTTGTGCGTAGGAGTAAAGAGAAGAAGTTTTGTTTTTTTGGGATTAAGAAGGAGGGAGTGTTCCATAAACCATTTTTCTACATTATGGAAGACTGTTTGGGTGAGGGACTGGAGGGAGGAAACATTATTAGCAGCACAGATTAAAG
This sequence comes from Protopterus annectens, assembly GCF_019279795.1. NCBI lineage: Eukaryota > Metazoa > Chordata > Ceratodontiformes > Protopteridae > Protopterus > Protopterus annectens. Next base: position 107,812,320 of record NC_056731.1, on the reverse strand, counting down.
TTGAATCATCAGCATATTGAATGCAGATGGCTTGGGGTATATTCAAGTGAAGGTCATTGATAAATAAAGAAAAAAGAAGGGGACCTAAGATTGAGCCTTGTGGAACCCCAATGTTTACTGGGAGTAAGGAAGATAGATTGTTGTCCCATAGCACTGCTTGTTGCCTGTTTTGTATACAAAATACAGAGAGACTCATTACAAATACATTCTATTAAAATCCACAAGTACATGATGAGTAAGTACCCAGATATACAGATAGGTTAAGAAGTAAAGAGGTTTGAGCTTTTAATCCCAAGGGAGAAGGATATAGTGAACTGTGGTAGTTTCACTTTCAAAAATATTTTATCCCGGCCTGGAAAAGCTTACTGCAGTCTCCAATTCATTGATGTCATCAATGCCAATGAATACAGGTAGTTTTCTAGCCAATTCCCTACCCAGACTGACATCACCATGACCATCCTAAAAACCCACCCATGCTATGATGTCACATCTCCCTGATCATTTCCCTACCTATACAGAAAGTAAAGTCTAGAGCAAGGAAACAGTGCATGAGTCAAGTCTCCTGCTGTGAGCTGTCATTTACAGCAGGTAACAACTCAGATTACCCTTAGCAATTTGACAGCTAGGGAAGTTAGGTGTGAAGGGGGATGGAAGATGAGTCAAACTAGTACAATTCTGGCTTCACAAAAGACTGCAATTTAGCCATTCTAAAAGAAGTAGCAGTAAAAAGCACTTTGAAAATCTGTTCTGTGGCATTTGCACTGTTTGTGTTTTAAGTAGTCACTGAATGGCATGAAATTTTACTTAAAACTAACTGACTGAAAGATAGTAGTTTATGCATGTAAAATCAATGCAGAGACAGGAGCTTTAGGAAGAAGGAGGCCTGCATGATGTATTTTTTACGGACAAGCACTGCATTGTGGGATACCTAGAGGCAGAGTAAACAATCAAAATTATTTCAAGATGCCAGACCCTGTGGTCAGACCAGAAACTACAGATAGAAATATTTAAAAACCTGTAAATAGTCCAAGAATGGTGTTAAAATGTAGGGAACACCAAACTATGATGAAATAAACATGTTTTTTGAGTATGTGGGTGCATTTCTCCTTTAACAGCTTGCTAAGACTATCCCTCAAGTGCAGGTTCATCTTTCATTTCATTTTGATAAAGATTCTTACATTTTCATGGAATTTAATTTGAATACCTGGAAATTTGGATTTCAAGACAATAAAGAGTACAGATTATTAAAAGCTATGAGCCATAATATTGTGGATGTTGGGTTCTAAATGAATTCCACCTACCTCTGTATGACTTGAGAGACTGCTGCCTAAAGGAATCAGCCTTCAGCTATTCATTGGGTCCTTTGATCTGACTGCTTTCTCCAAGTTAAAGAGAAAATACTAATCAGGATTCCTTATTAGTCATCACTTCCTTTGTTGTAAAAAGAATTAGCCAAGTTATCAGTGCTATGGTGCAGAGGGATAAAGCACTGACTGCTGCCCAGGCAACCCAGTTTGATTAGCATCTCAGGTGATGGAGCTGGCAGGTTGGGATTGATTTGTGTATCCCAGGGAGGAATGACATTCATCTCAGCATTCCCTGAGGGGGGCCTGGTTCAGAAAAGGGGAGTAGGTTCCATACTGGTCCCAGCTCAAAAAACTATATTAGTCTGAGGAAAAAAAGAAAGGAAGGGCAGTTATGGACAGAAGCACTGAGTCAGAAGTCCAGAAGGTATGAAGGAAGGGTTTCATACTTCCATTGCTGTTTAATGTCTTATCTTATTTTATTAAGGTTTGTTCTATTTTAAATTTGTGTTTTAATTTAAAGTTGTTTTTCCCCTTAATGTTTTAAAAGTTCTTGGCCAGGACCAGTTAAAAAAGATTTATTTTCCATTCAGAGACTGCAAAGGAATTAAATGTAGCTAATCTGTGGAAGGAGCTGAGAAGTAGAAATTTTTATTTATGGTAAGCAGAACAGGAAAGGATTTAATGATTGGGAGATGCTGGTGCACTGAAAGTACTGCTGTTGTGTGACTGTACTGGATTTTCCACCCTCCCTTTTCTGGTTTTAAACTCAGTGACTCTTGAATTGGTCACATCTACCATAAATCTGCTTTAGAAACTCTTCTTAGTCTAATCTGTTCATAGTACAGGTCAGTAAAAGAGCAATCTGGGATGGCCCTCCACTTAAGACTGTTAAAGTCGGAATTACCATTTGTTTTACATCTTCCACTCACTTGGTGCATCTTGCCAATCTTGGTAGGAACTTACACAGCCTAGTGGTTCTCTAGTTCCATAAATCAGAATATGCGGGTATTTCTGAGGAAGAGCACATGACTAAATAGCATTAGCCACTCCTCTGGATTGCCTTGTCAGCATGTACCATGGCCTATGGGACCCCCTCCAAGCTGATGCTTCTACTCACGAAAAATCAGTCTAGTAGGGTGAGCTCTGACTTGGAAAGGATTATTGTGAGGGGTAAGCCACACATGGTAAGACTTAACACTTGTGGTAACCCCTTCTGAATCCCATAGTTATGTTTCAATGAATAGCAAAAATAAATTCATATTTCTTCTTGTGCTACTAATAAATTTAAGATTAGTAAATCTCATATTAAGCTAATAAATAATACAATGATTACTAAGTTTTTCTGCACCTTGTTGTGTGTAAAGTGGATGAGGTTCTTTATGGTTTAAGTTCAACTCTACCATGTTAAATGCTTCAATCACTTGTTTCCATAGGAAAACACTGCTGGTGCAGTTTCTGAGTGTATACACTAACAGTACGTCTTTTGGCTTTTTAAAGTTCTCAATTTTACAGTATGTGCACAACTGTGGAGTTCATATATATAAGTTCAGGGGTGTGGTAGGGTGCAGTGAGGCTTACTCTCCTGAAACAATAAATAAAAAATGGTTACTTTTAAATTTTTAATTGGTCTGAGTTTAACCAAGTTGAGCTTGGTTAAGTAGAGTTCTCACTGAGCTGAAAGTTAAGCATTTAGAGGTAAAGCTAATTGTTATATCAGATACTTATAAAATTCAATTTATACTTCAGCAGAACATAAGGATATTCATAATATTTTAATATTGTTTAATATTTTTGTCTGTCAAAATCCATCACTGAAATATTGCCTACTTACACTTTTCCCAATAAATTCTACTATAGGATTTAGTCTTACAATTGACAGTTCTAAAGGTTTTATAGGAAGAAGAGTTTTTAATCTTTTGGTTTAACTGTATTGTTAATAATAAAATTATATCCTTCCTAGATTTGCAATCAAAGCATAATGATGATACAAATAATTGGCTGGAATCTTAACATTTAAGAAAATTTGGGAGTGAAAACTTTCATAAATTTACAGAATTCTCCCAAATTAATTTTGTCTACCACTGACATGAAAAATGCCTTTCCTTCTAAACGATGTTATTGATATACAGATTATTAAATAATACACTTGATAATCAGAAGTCTATTATTCTGGGATCTTCTGTAAGAATATCACGTCATTTCTGGAAAACTTTTTCCTGTAAGTTTATTCACACTGCACTTTACACTCTACATATAACTAATAAATTAAGAAAAGTGAGATACTGAAGAGGTAATACATTTTGATGAGCTAGCGAGATCACATATTGCAAATCTTTAAAAATTGCTTGAGTGTGTATATTTTTTGATTAAGAAATGGATACAATTTCAGGTCACAGGGACTTAAGAAAAATAAACTATCTTGTTTGATATGTAATACAGTTATAAGAGATGACTTACTTCCTATATTTTTGACTGTGAGATAATTGCAAAATGCTAGTCAGAAGGAATATCTAATTTGGCGTCATGAAAAATAAAATATGTCTCACCTCCTTCTTCTACAGGGCTGATAAAAGGAGCTAATTATTTGGCTAGAAGTTGCAGTTTTATAAATTTATTATACTTACCTAAAGAGGTAAAATCTATCCATGCTAAGAGGCAAAAGAGAGGTCAAAAAATTAAATAGAAAATTCACATAATGGATAAATTGGAAATACTATCCCAGGACTGCATGGCTGCTGAGGAATGGTACCATGTTATAATGAATTCAGACGGTCAAGCTACAGAAATCTCTACATAGTCACAAGCTTCACTTAATCCAAATCCCCAGGAGAATCAAATGAAACATTAAATAATTCCATGTCTTAGAATGTCACATGGAAAACAGATTGATACTTCTCTCTTTGTTCATTCAAGCAGGATAAATCAGCTCATTCTGTTAAGTGAAATGCACAAAATATGGATCTAGAAGTTGAGTAAGTTGGACCCCACCCCCAAAAAAGGGACACTAATCAGGCAAATTAGTTCAATTAATAACATAAGTATTCAAAATAACTAGTGCTCTGAGGGTAGCTAAAATGGTGCATGCATCTGTCTTCAAAGTATAAAACTGTGCAAGTTTCACTCAACACAAGATCTAGTTTAACATGTAGGTTGAGTGAAAAAAATATTTTGGCCTTTAAACCATCACTCATTAAAAATTAAATTAAAGAAGACAGACAAATGCTCTCATGCTGAAATCACATCAGTTTATGGTATAAGAATACCTTAATTTAGCTACAGTTTTGATATAGTCTCAGGGGCCACCACTTTTATATCTATACTCACTAAACCTTTTTACTGCACAAACTAGGAATGTTGTAAGAGTACAGTTGTAGTCAGAAGCTAAAGTAGCATCTCCCTGGCAGCTAAAGAAGAGGAAAGGGGCAGAACATGCACATTGATACAGTATGGTTGTTACCACACACAGTTAGGGAACACAGTGTGAGACAGAAGGACAGAATGAAGGATGAGAAAAAGGTAAGGGAAACAGACAGAAAGATTTCAAACTCTGTAGGAGAGAGGGAATGGGATTTGACTGATTTCTTGTTCATGAAAGTTTAACCACAACTATGGGATTGTAACAGAAAGGATACACTTCTGGGTGTGGTCCTAACCAATGCAGAGTGTGCCATGACTTGACCAGGTTAAGACAGAAGCACAAAAGAGAAGGCAAATATGGCTACATAGTAATGTGAAACTACCAATCAGGACAAAACACAGGACCTAAAAGAAGTGGAAGGCATACGTTGGGATGTGAAAAAGGCACAGTACCAGGAGGCTAACAAAAAAAAGGGAAGATGGGAAAAAAGAAAAAAAAATGGATTAGCTGGAATAAGACTTGAGTGCGCATGTGATAAATGATTACTGCCTAGGGTAGGGGATATTAACTCTCTGTAACATTAGGCTGAGATTCAAGGCAGCAGCATAAGGTTGCAAGTTTTCTAAACCTCTTTTCCAGACAGAAATTTAGCCTTCCTTATTTGTATTTATTTGGGGTTCCATTTGCAAGATTAAATAAGGAAAGGTTGACTGTTGAAGATGTTGAGTTCATCTGGTGAATGACCGGAAACTCGCACTAGATTTTAATTCCAAAACTGCATAGGAGTCATGGCCTTTTCCAGAGCTTTTGTGACCACCATAGCTCTCAACTGTCCAGATTTTCACAGAATGTCCAAAGCTTTGCCTCTTATTTTTGATGTGTTCCTCATAATGTTTGTAGTTTTCTGGCAAATCTTTGATCACTTGAAGTCACTAAATAATACTAAATAATGACAGCCATTTGAGTTTCAGACTTCATATCCTTCAGAATATGTATAATGCAAAATTTGTCATACTAGCAACTTTCTAAGTTTATAGAAGCAATACTTAAAATCTGTCCCTATTTTTGGGCCTTTGTCCCCCCCATTATTTATGGCTTTGTCCAGATTTCTTGCTCAGAGAAGTTGAGAGGTATGCTGACCACAGAATTCATTCATATAACTAAGGAGATTTGGGGGTTTAGGAGGGCATGCACCACTGCCCCCTGCAAAAAGAAACAAAATGCTGCTTTTAAACAGGCATATGATAGTCACCTACATGAAGGCAGCTATTGTTTTAATGAGTAGCTATATATTTAGTGGGTTGAACTTATCCTGCATAGTAACATAGCTCTCGTTAACTTCCTCCTGCCACATGCTACATTATTTATAATGTGGCTTAACTATTTATTATCTCCTGCTGGTCTGGTGTTGACAACCAAACCCCCAAGCTGGTGAAACAGGTTACTCAGTGGGAAGTGAACAAGACAGCTGCCACTGCTGCTTGACGGGTCTGGATACGTTTGTATATGTTACCTTACCTCCCATCTTATGTGCTGGTCTGATATCAGAGAACACATCCCCACCCCACTGCTCATGCATTCCCCAACCATCTGCACCCTTCTCTTTTATAACTCTGTGTAACCAGCTCATGACTGGGAAAACCACTGAAGCCAGAGCCTTATGCCTATCACAATCCGTACACCTTTCATCTGGAAAATGTCAGTGGACATCTGCCTCATTACACATCTTATTCCCATTCCAACTCCAGCAAGTGCTTGAGCAATTAATGAACCCAGGTCATGGGAAGATTCCAAGATGGCTGCACTCTGAGAAGCAGGTTTATTAGAGCTCACCTGGTTTGGAAAAGGAAAGAGTTGTAAAAAAAGACAATAAAAGCCAACAATTTGGGAAAAATGAAGTTACTGGCTAGTCATCAAACTGCCGGGATTTCAGCTACTCTTTTGCATCTGGTAAGAGAAGAAGCTGAGGATCATCGATTCTTAACTGTATTAAGCCATGGTGAAAACAGCACTATTTCTACTACCAAACAGACAGCGCCTCCAGTAATCAACCCTAAACCTCATAGGTGATACTCCCCCTTCAGACCAGATTAGTAAGCACCTAAAACCATGGATCTGCACTTTCCAATCATCTCTGTAGCCAGCTTGGTTGAAATGCAGATCATGAAACAATGTAGCAATGGTCTCATCTTTACTGACAACTACCTACTACTTAAACTGACACTGTGTGAAAGATGCACGCGCACATCCATCCATCCATCCACAATCCCTTTTTCTCATTTCTGCACATGGGGGTCAGGGTATCCCTTCAAGAGTGATAATTATATAGAGCCAAGGTTTACATCACTTGGTGGCTAGCCCTACCGCTGTTGTTCATCCACATCACACACTCGCATGCACACTCTTATGGTCAGTTAAGAATGTCCAGTACACCTACTGCATGTCTTTGGAATGTGGGAGGAAACCAAAGCACCCAGAGGAAACTCATGCAAACACAGGGAGGACATGCAGACTCCACAAAGAGGGCACCTCAGCCAGGAATCAAACCGTGGAACCTCTTGCTGTGAAGCGACAATGCTATCCGCTGCACCACTGTGCCACCCCACTCACATGAAGATACTAAAATAACAGGCAGGTTGTCAGTACACACAACACCACACTAAACCTGTCACACAGGTCAGACCAAACACTTATAGCTTCATAGGTTCATAGGTTAATACTAGGCTATCGGCCCTAGGGCCTATACAAGCCTAGCCATAACAATTCCCTGGCTATTTCTTCCCACAATATTTACTTCCCTGGCCCCCTGTCTAGCAGGACGACTGACATGATACCCGGGGTGAATTCCCTATCTCCCATCCAATCGTCAAGGTTCTTTTTGAAGAGGGCCAACGAGGCACTCTGCTTGACATGTATGGTCAGTCTTTTCCAGAGTCTGGGGAGTATCTGGGTCAGGAACATATCCTTCCAGCATGTTTTGTTCATTGTGATGACATGGTTTAAATCCCTGGAGTGTGTGGCTCTGAGAGATTGGGATTTCTTTAAGTATAGCATGTCCAACAGCTCTGGGTTTGACATGGCCTTGTATGTTAAGCAGAGATCGCCTCTGAGTAGACGATATGCGACAGAGTACAGCTGGAGTTTTTTTAGACGGTCAGCATAGGGCATCTGATTTGGCCTGTGATTCTTTAGTGAGGTATTTCTGCCGTCTTTCCAGTTGTTGCAGATGTCTTGAGAGGCACATACCAAATGGGGCATTGTATCCTATAATGGGTATAATGAGGGATGTGTACAGTGGGACAATGACCTCCTTTTTTCTGGATGAAAAGCCCTTAGTGATGAGGTGTGCCACATAGAAGGATTTCCTGACTGTTGTGGTGATGTGGTTATCAAAGGTGAGACCACTGCCCACCTGTGTCCCTAAGTCTCTTATCACACTTTCAGTGTTTAGTGTACTGCCACCTATGTGGTAATTCATGGGTACATGTTTTTTCCCAAAGGGGATAACTATACATTTCTTGGCATTGAGCTTGAGCCCATGGCTCTGGCACCAAGCATCTGTTTCTGTAAGGCCCTTTTGTAGAATATCCACATCATTTGGGGATTCAATAATGGCTCACAGTTTGCAGTCATGTATGACCTTTGTTAGCCAGAGTCCCTTAGTGTTGGCCTGTACTTCAGAGAAGTAGATGCCAAACAAGAGTGATTCCAGGACTGAACCCTGAGGTACTCCACTTGTCACTTGTCTGGAGCTGGATTTGGAGTCGGCTACTTTTACAGTGTGGGTTCTGTCAGTAAGCCAGTTGGCAACCCATCCAGTAATGTAGAGATTAATGCCCAGCTTAGTAAGTTTATCTATGATTCCAGAGTTGGGGATGGTGTTGAAGGCCTTGGCAAGGTCCAGATAGGCTGTGTGGATGGCCTTACCCTAGTCCACAGCTTTGGAGACTGATTTGAAGAAGTCAATCAGGTTCAGTAGACAAGATCAGCCCTTCACAAACTCAAACTGGGTGGGGTCCAGTGTTTGAAGTTTGCCAATGTCTTTGTTTATAAGTTCCATGATAATACGTTCCATGGCCTTGTAGATCAGGCTCTTCAGACTGATGGGGAGGTAGTTCCCAGGATCCAAGGTGGATCCCCCTTGTGGAGTGGGATAACTGTATCTGTGTGCCACTCAGTGGGCACGAAGCTTGAGGGGAGGCTATGATTAAACATGACACTTAGGTGAGGTGGCAGTTCATTTTTAGTTCATGTAGTACACAGCCCAGGATGTTGTCTGGTCCCATTGATGCTGTATTCTTAGCCTTGGAGAGTGTGTTTTTTTCCTGTGTGGCCATTATTACCGGAATTTGGCAATCTTTTGGTATTGAGATGGGCCCTTTAGGGGGTAAGAGGGAGGTGAGGTTGGCACTGAATCGATCTGCCAAGATATTGGCAATATCCTTGGGATCAGTATATTTAATGCCATTCTGTTGTAGCTCAGAGCAGATCTGAGCATTGCCATTTAGATTCTTGACATAGCTATAGAATACCTTGCGTTTGTCTTTGGAATCTTTGGCAGTTTTATTTTCATAACCAGCTTTGGAGGTTTTTATGAGGGATCTCAGCTTCTTACTGAGGCTGGTAAGGGAGTTTTTGCATCATGGGATTTTCTTCCTTTTGTAAAAGTTTGTTTATGGCAGGGGACCAGCAGATTGGCTTCCTTTTTTTGGAGGAGAGCATCTTGGTTCTATTTGAGATGGCACGATTCATGCAGGCATGGATATGCTCGTACAGTGCCTTAGTGTAGGATTCAGCAGTCGAACTTTCAGTTCCCATCTGCATGGGTGTCATGAAGTTTGCCACTTATGACTTGAGTAGCATGAAATTGGCTTTAGAGAAGTTTTTACGGAGGTTTCCTTATTGGGGGGGTGGAGGAGGGATGTGGATGTCAAGGGTGATTAGCATATGGTCAGACCTGACCAATGAGGGGGTGACCATAGGTGTGGAGCATCGATTTCCCATGTTGGTAATGACTATGTCTAGGATATTGGAGCCCCTGGTGGGACTATGGATTAGTTGATCCAGGGTATTGGAATTTATTAATTCCAAGAACCACTGGGCAAAGGTGCTGGTACATGTGTAGTTTTCCCAGTTAATGGCAGGGTAGTTGAAATCACCCAGTATTAGGGTGTTTGGTTGTATCTTAATATTTTCCAGTATGTTTAGAAAGGTGTAGTGAGAATCTTGGGGCATGGTGGGGGATCTGTAGCAAGCTACAATTTGGATTGCAGTCTTACTTAGTGTTAGTTGCACCTGGAGAATTTCAAATGCATTGTGTTGGGCAACTAGCCTGGTGATGTGAATATCCTTGGTGAATATGGACACTCCTCCACCTTTAGTGTTTCAGTCCTGGTTTGGTGGCCGAAAAGTGTGGTAAGAGTTGTAGCCTGATATTGCAGGGGTGTTCTCTGGAGCCTTGAACCAGGTTACTTACACCTACATATGCTGAGGTTTTTAAAACTAGCATACCTAAACTACAAAAGCCTACTAAATGCAATCTATGAAACAAGTTTTTATTCATGTCAGTACAAATTATCTTATCTGCAATGACTCTCTGATGGTTAGTAGGGAACTTACAGCCTTCTTAGATAATATATCTTATACTGGTATTTGGACATATTTTTCACAAATCACATATAGAAAGAATACTCAGGTCACTGTGAATGAAAATATTTTGGGGGGTAAATATGAACATGGGAAAACGTTCTGTTTTAAAAAATGGAAATGTGTAGAGCATCCAAGCCTCATTTTGGGCACACGTGTTCAGACAGGATGGTGTGCATTTGTTAAGATCAGGGAAGAGAATTTTTGCAGCAGATATTTTGCAATATTTGACAAACATAAGGCAGGATTTTTGCCAGGTCAAAAATGTAACAGTCCACAGATAGGAATATTTAATGCATTTCTGAGTCCAGCAGTCCCTGGTCCTCCCCAGTGGTGCTGGTACCAAAGAAGGATGGCAGCACCAGGTTCTGTGTGGACTTCAGGAAATTAAATAGTCACACAGAGTCAGATGCTTACCCCATGCCTAGGACAGATGAAGCCCTAGAGCAGCTGGGTGGAGCTAAATATCTTACCACCATTGATCTTACCAAGGGTAACTAGCAGGTGCCCTTGACTCTCAGTGCTAGAGAGAGGTCAGCCTTTGTGACTCCTTTTGGCTTGTATGAGTTCACAAGCATCCCCTTTGGGATGAAAAATGCCCCAGCAACTTTTCAGAGGCTGGTAGATCATATCCTATCTTACCTAGATGATATTACCATCTACAACCATTCTTGGTAAGAGCACCTTCAGCATGTCAGGGAGGTGCTGGGCAGACTACAGAGGGCAGGGTTGACCATTAAGCCCAGCAAATGTGAGGTGGGTATGGCAGAGGTCTCCTACCTAGGATATATAGTGGGGACTGATAAGATCAGGCCAGAACCTGCCAAAGTAGAAGCCATTCAGGCATGGCCTGCACCTGTTATTAAAAAGCAGGTGAGAGCATTTTTAGGGACAGTAGGGTACTACAGAAAAGTTTGTCCCAAATTATAGTACCATAGCTGCTCCCCTCACAGACCTGACAAGGAAAAGCAGGCCAGATGAGGTAGTGTGGATCCCAGCATGTGAGCTGGCATTCCAGTAGCTTAAAGGAGCTTTAGGAGGACCCCTTGTGTTAGCCGGTCTAGATTACAGCAAAGAATTTGTTGTGCAGGTGGATGCTTCAAACCATGGGGTGGGGGCTGTACTTAGCCAGATTTCTTCAGAGAGAGAAGAGCACTTAGTGGGTGAGCTCAGTCATAGAGAGGAATGCTATACAGCTGTAGATAAGCAATGTCTAGCCATAGTGTGGGCACTGCAGAAACTTCAGCCTTATCTGTATGGAAGGAAATTCAAAGTAGTTACAGACCACAATCCCTTAACATGACTACATTGAGCCAGCCAGCAAAATGCCAGGTTACTAAGGTGGGGCCTAGGATTGCAAACATATGATCTGATAGTGCAGCACCGTGGAATTAGCAATGCCAACGCAGAAGCACAGAAGGGCTCTCAATACAGGGAATGTGGTAAGGCATTCTAAGATAGGCTCAACCCTCTCAAGCAACATTTCCCAAGAGTCACTTGAAAAACTAACTTGAGTTTTCAGAGGGGAAGAATTGTGAAGGCTGCCAGCCCAGCTAGCTAGAATTTTGTAGATAATTCTATGTCATTTGTAAATATTAATATGATCCATAGGCTTGTCTTACAAATGTAAGTAAACTGTATGTTATGTGCTGAGCTTCAAAATGTAACCACAGTGCACCCTACTGGAAAAGAGCAACACTCTAAGAAAATGAGTTGAATTGTTTATGATGGTGGTTATTTTCAGCTAGGAGACAGAATGTCTGCATCTAGAAAGTCTTTCTATTGTCTGGAAACAGAAATAATTACAGGTTTCCAAGGTAAAAGTGTTTAACAGTTTTACAACTTCCAGTTCTAGGCAATATTTCTGAGATAAGTATTTTTGACAAAGGAGTGTTAAATTTTAAGATCCTTTTAGCCTGGGAATTAAAGGCAGATGTGACAAGAATGATGTAATCTGAGATAACCCAGCAGAAATGTTTGATAGTAACTTAAGAACCTTCTCAGAGAGTGAGTCTGTGCATTTTGTATTTGTCTTTGGATGTGACAACATCCTCTCATCAGCAGTTGTCTGGCTTTGTAAGTAAGATGTAGATTACAGTGATGTCTCTTAGAGATAGATAGGAACTTAGTAAGATTAGTTTAGATGTTTTCTGTATTTATGTGAGACTGTCCTGCAAAGTTGTTTTGAAGTATTTCCTGTGATTCTGAACTCTGTTGTCACTGTATTGAGTTATTGAGTATTGTCTTGTTCTTTTATTATTCATTACTAAATATATGTAAACCTTTTAATTGTGGCTGGTTTGTTTAGAGATGTTTAAGCTCTTAGGCTACTTGCATATATTTGGTGATACTGCACAGACCACTCTTGAATAGCCTTAGTTTGGTCAAATTTACCATTTGAATAATAGTAACATTACACATTAGAATTGGTCACCCTTTGAGAAGGGCCTTATATAGCTGATAGAGACCTGGTTGGTAGCAGTGATTACTATCTTATACTCTGGGAAGAAGGGGGTATAACTAGTAAACCTGTGCCAGTCTTCCCCAGGAGTGTCTGAGTATATGTATATAAATCAAATCTCAAAGAGTGTGTGTGTGTGTGTGTGTGTGTGTGTGTGTGTGTGTGTGTGTGTGTGTGTGTGTGTGTGTGTGTGTGTGTGTGTGTGTGTGTGTGTGTGTGTGTGTGAGCTACCTGGGCAGGGACACGAAACACTGGTTGGACAGAGAGGGTGCTGAAGGTTTTGGCTTGACCACTTGGCTGAGATCTTAACCCTATAGCTGTGCCAGTGGGGAGTCTTATTGGGGATCTGGAGAGAGCAAGAGAAACCAGCCACAGACTGACTGTGATCTCTGTATGCTCTTATGGGAAATTGTAGTTTACTGCATGTGTACTTGTCATCCTCCCAATGTGCACATCTCTGACTGCTGCTGGTGGTGAGGATTGAGGCTCTTTGATTAATGGGCCCATGCAGGGGCATCACAATAGGAGCATTAATAATAACTTTTTTTTTAATTTGAAAATTTGCTATGTTCCCACAAGATTGATGTCATTATTGTTTGTGAAATGTGGTTAAAGAACAATGACTGGAAACTAGTTCTGTCAGGGTATAAATGTTTTTACTGTGGTGGTGGTGCTGCGGTAGCATTGTCACCTCACAGTAAGACGTTGTCCTGTTCGACTCTCAGATAGAGCGTCTTCTGTGTGGAGACATGTGTGAATGGGCGTACCTTCGTTGAAGGTTGTGTGTCAGGGCCGGCAACTTGGCATGTAAAAATCTACTGCTAATCATTAGCGGACTGGAGTTCCACTGTGGCGACCCCTAACCGGGAAAAGCCAAAAGACACAACAACAACTTCTAACAAAAAAATCAGGTGGAGGTATTATGATAGGGATTAAAGATAGTTATGAGACCTGTGATTATTACATGTTCGATGATAACACCAATACTATAGATTGTGGAACTGTGACAATAAAGATAACCCTGGAACATATAATGATTATTGGAGTGTATAGACTATAGACCAACAAAATCAAGTGTAGATGACCTAGAAGAATTCAAACATTTCTTGCATTAAACACAGGAGGGAAGAATAATATTAGCTGGAGACTTAAATTTACCAGAAAAAGAATAGAATCGTATTGATTGAACAACATTAGTAAGGAAATTATTCACAACATATATTCAGGAACAACAACTGCTTCAGATTGTAAAAAAAAAATACCAGGGAAAGAAGCATACTAGACATTGCTGGTGTTCCTAAAGAAATTACTGTTATTTCAAGTCAAGTTTTACCACTGTTGATGTGCAGTGATCATGATGTTATCAAGGTTAATTTGTTTCTAGATAAATCTGCCAAAATGAAACCTAAACCAGTACACAATAGGTTAATTATAGATTATATGGAAACAGTCACTACGTAAAACTTACTGGAGTGATAAGCTCAGTGGAAAGACTGCAGATGGAATGTGAAAAGTTTTAAAAGAGAGATTGTTTGCGTGCAAAAAAACAAAAAAAATGTTTAACATAAGGATCTAGGCATACAACATCAGGGGGATATATTTCCATAAGAACAAGATATCTGATTAAGGTGAGAGACAAAAAGTATAAGAAATGGAAGAGGCCATACTACAACTTTAAAAACTGAAACAAACAAGCTGGACAAATAAATTAAACATATTGTGAGACAAGATTAAGAAAAACTTGAAGAAAATTTATATAAAGATATTCAGCATAATAGGAAACCTTTTTATGGTTACATAAGATGTAGAAGGAGTAAAGACTCACAAACTGATAAAGTGTATGCAGATTCTAAAATTTATTGTCAGACACAACACATTATAGATATATTTACAAAATCTTATGCAAAACAGTTTGACTCCACAAAGGGGGTTGTTCTAGTAGCATCCAGGAATCTCAGATACTGAAATCAAATTAGATTATAATGAAAAAGAACTATGCAAGCCAGATCCAAACAAAGCACAGGGATTAGACAGAATTAGTAATAATGACATGAGAACACTGCAGCAAGAACTTACAGTACCATTATATCCCTTATTCACTAGGTCATATAAATATGGGGAGAATCCTCAAGATTGGAGACATGCGTAGACAATAACATTATTTTCTAGGACATGTTTGGAAAGATCATTAATCTGGGACTTAATATGAATTTGGTATAGGTGTTCCCTCACTCTTTCCTTCAATTTTCTGTCAGTTTTACCGACATACAATGCAGTACAGGACGTGCAGGTAGCAATATATACATGTTCTGTATCGCAGTTGGCATTAATATTGAAGGTAAACACCTGAGATGTTACAGGATGCACAAACATGTTAATATCAGATATATGAGAGCAAAAGTTATACTTATTACATGGTTGAGTGCCATTACAAAAGGCAGTTCCAGAAGATTGCATTTGACTAGGGAAACATAATAGCCTGTGCAAATTCTTCTTATTCTTAAAAACAAATTGTGGGTATTCACCTACTAAATTCTTTATCTCCGGGTCAACTGTCAACATGTCCTAGAAAATAATGTTATGCATTGTTTCAGATTCTCAGTGATGCACATTAATACACCTAATGTTAGAGGAGGTGATCTAAGGAATTATACTGAGCAAGCAGAAACTAGTTAGATTATTAGATTGCAAGCACATATTTTTCCTGGGCTTAATGATAGAATTACATTGAAGCCTGCACTTAAAAACAGAGGGATTAAGTATAAATGAGCTATTATGTTTTAAATATAAATATAAATTTAATAAATATTTATGAAAGTCTAATGAATTATGTAGGGTGTTTTAAAGTTTTTTACAAATGTTATATTTATTTACTTAGAATGTATTTAATTTTATGAATTTTGTATGTGTATCCCTTTATTTGGCTAATTGATTAATTGCTTCATAAGGGAATTCACTGAGAGAGTTATATAATAGGCATTTTTTAACATTTGTTGGTAAAGGTTTGAAAAAGCTGTATAGCGAAAGCGCTTACCGAATTTTGTACTAATAAAAGGATCTGCTACCTTTATCTTTGAGCTTGGAATTACTTCTTTTATTTGTGGAGGCTGCTTAATGGTCTGAACAGACAATGAACTGCCCTTTGATCATCTTGTATCCTCTATTGTAGGAATGTCCTTTATCATTGCACAGCGAATTACTCAGGGTATGGCATCCAGGCTCAGGGATAAGATCATCCCCCGTATTCTGCACTCGTCAGGCTAATGATTGAGTATAATGTCCCCTTTTTTTATGTACCCGTCCAAACATTTGATACAACTTGAATGCCTGCCAAGCTTTCTTACTAAAAATCAAGGGCTTAATTAACAAAAACTATGAGGACCATCTCAAAGCCTTGTTTCTCTTCTCAGTGTAATACAGACTACTGAGGGGCAATCTCTGCCTCACGTCCAGAACCTCAACAAACCCTATCCTATCAGACCAACTGCAGATTCACACATCCAACAGGGGCATAAACACCAGTTCAACATATCTCAATATCTTTTGCAACCTAAGCAGAACATATTGGAGGAACAGACATGTATCATAGAGAAAACCTCTTGTCTGTATTTTACTTCCTCTTGGATAGATGCATGTGGCATCTGTACCATTCCAACATTAGCATAATAGCATGTTCAAACCTAAGATAACAAACCTTAAACTTCATTCTCTTTCTTTCTGTAGCTGGACTTCCATGAAAGGAAGCTAGGTGAACCCATATCAACAACAGCACAAACAGATACACTACCTGTGTACCTATGGGTTAGTGAAGCTTGTAAGCTTTTAAGAAAAAGCTAGCATTTTCTCATTTTTCGTAATTATTTTATGATCTACACATTAACGTTGTTTCAGTGCTAGCTTTATTGTATTTGCAGACTTTGAAGTATTCCATTTGGCATTTCAAAAACTGCCTGTGTTTTAAGAGCTTTGTATTATTTTCTACTTAGATTTGTGAGTTTTACAGGAAAAGAATGCCACAGCAATCAATACCATTAATTTTACGGTATGAGGAAGCATATGCCTTCACTCATTATTCATTATTAATTATGAAAGCAGCACAAACATAAACATAAACTACTTAAATATCATGTTCTTCTAGTTAAGATATTGCTTTCATTACCAAAACCTGTTTTATAGGTATTGCTTTTGAATGGAATTACCACCTTTCAGGCTACAAGTTCATCAGAATGAGTAAAATGTTAGAAAAACAGATAGGTCAGCATCGTATTTCAAATAAGTCTGGCAGCTGGCAAAGAAAACTAAGGCTATGATGATCTGTTTCCAAACTGCTTCCTGTAGTACAAGGTTTGAGTCTCACAGCCTTCATTTGCCTACTGCGTGACCTTGAGCAAGTCACTTAACCAGGTCTATATTACGTTATCAAAACCCGGTAACATCGAACACCAGAAGACCGACACATAAAGCACGAACTATGGTAATGGTGAACGTACAAAACCACGAAATACGAAATGTCTGCATTATAGCTCCGTAAAGTAAGTGTGCAATAGTTATGGACCTTAGGGTTAGGGTGCGGGTTAAGGTAAGTGCATAGATAGTAATGTATGTAAGGTTTAGTGTAGGGTTAGAAGTAGGGTTTTGGTTTGTGTATGTATGTGTTTTATTTATTATGCTGGGTATGTAGTATGTAGCGCGCGGTGGTGTTGGCCGACTATGACAGTTCGACATTTGAAAATTCGCGGTTTAGGGGGTTTGACGTATTTGCAGTTTGGGCTATGTGTGTCGGTGTTGTGGTGTTCAATGTTATGGGTATTCGATAACATAATATAGACCCACTTAACCAGACAGTGCTTTGTGGCAACTGGGAATTTGGGCTAGGCTCCTTAATAGTCTCCTGAATTGCATGTCTAGTAACATCCTAAGAACTTAAACAGCAGTGTATTGAGCATATTGACTTATATGTTTTGATGTGGTGTTTAATTATCAAACTTCAGTTTTATAATTTAGAGACTGTAATTCTAGCCGGTTGTGTTCATACTTAGTTGTGATGGTAGGGCATTTCTTATCTGCAGTCATTTCGTAACACTTTTATGCAAGCTAAGGGATCAACAATAAAGTGAAACTCAACCCAGAAAGTAAAAAATAACTGAAACATACATATGTGTTTCATCATGTATTGATATTCTGTGCTATACTAATATATCAAAATTATTCCAAGTTCTGCTTATCATATTTTAATGTATTATATTATATCCACAAAATGTCTATGATAGGAATTGTTGCACTAACATAATTTTGTTTTTCAATTTGTTACATCCTAATCCTGCAATGCAGTTTGTGTCACCATAATATGACACAACTTAAACATAATAAATAAGATTTTTTTCCTAAATTATGTTATAATAACTGTGATATGAGCCACTGTCTTCTTAGAATGTCTTTAGAAAGTGTCTGTATTTCCTTTTCATGTAATTACTCTGATTTGCACTAACAGTAAGCTGCAAAATAGTCATTTATGTTATCTTTGAGAAAGCAGATAAACTGCAGAGTTTATTTAAATATTCAAAGTTGTGGTCTTATTCAGTTTCCATATCTCTAAAATACAGATGCACGCGCTCGCGCGCACACAAACACACACGCACATTTATGGTGTCATAACTGACAGACAAGTCTAGTAGATGTGTTTAGTCATCTTTAACTAACTGTCATCACTTCATAGAGCTGGCAAGGTAGATAGAAAGCTACTTGTAGTTTTCTTCAGTACCCTTAGTCTTCTATAGTTACATGCCTAAAAGTAACACTTCACTAACCAAGAGTGAGAGTGCTTACCAGTCTGTTTATGTAGTATAACTCATCATTTTCTTCATATAGAAATTATTCCAACTGTTGCATTGTAAAAAGAGTTTCATTTTAGCTGTTATGTGTGCTTTATGGCGTTTGACTGTCTTCAGCAAGACATATTCTAAGGACACTAAAACTGTAGGCTTCAACAAACAGTGAAAAGTATACAATGTGTGTCTACCCTGTGTCAGGTAAGCTCAGACAAGGTCATTTTTTTAAAAATAAAGTGATATATCATAGGTTTATAGGAAGTTGCTAGGCTAATGTCCCGAGGTCCCTTACAAGCCTAGACAAATTTTACCCTTTTTACCATGATCAGCACCTATTACCTCATGTCCAAGAGGGAGGCAGGTGGAACCCCCAGGGTGACTTTACAGTTACCCATCCAATAATCTAGATTGCGTTTGAAGAAGGTCATTGAGGTGCTCTATTTGATGTGAAGTGGGAGTCTATTCCAAAGGTGTGGTAACCTCTGGGAGAAAAATCTGTCCCTCCAGCAGGTTCTATTGATGACACATACCAGGTTTAGTTCTTTAGAGAGCATAATCCATGTGCCATTTGACTTGCGGATGTGCAGCATTTCCAGTAATGCTGGGTCAGAATCCACCTTCTATGCAAGGCAGAGATTGCCTCTGAGTAGTCTGTATGAAAAAGAATAAAGTGGCAGTGATTTCTGCTGATCCACATAGGATAGCTGCTGAAATCTTGAATTTTCTTTTTGTGAAACCTTTGTGGTTTCTGCAATTGCTGCAGGTTCTTTGAAAAGTACTGCCAAAAGGGGCACTGTACTCAATTATTGGCCTAATGAGTGAGGAGTACAGGGAGGTGATAACTTCACTTTTAGGTTCATAGGTGTTTACTAGGCTAATGACCACAAGGGCCTTTTTAAGCTTAGCCATGCATCACAAATCTCTGACAAGTTCTGATACCCTTGATAAGTGTAAGCACTTTTTCTCGAGGCAATGTCCTTAGTTATGAGGTGAGCCATATAGAATGCCTTTCTTACCACTCTGGAGACATGGTGATCAAAGGCAAGGTTGCTATCAACCGGAGTGCCCAGATCTCTCACCACTGAGTGCGTTCTTAGGGTATTGCCATTGATGTGTTAATTTGTAGGAACATCACTCTTCCTGAAAGGGATGATAATACATGTTTTTGTATTTTAAGGCCACGACTTTGGCACTAATCATTTGTTTGCATAAGACCTTCTTGAAGGATGTTGATGTCATTTGGAGATTCTATAACCACACCCAGTTTGCAGTCATCAGCAAACTTTGTCAGCCACAGTCCATTGGTTTTAGCTTGTACTTCGGAGAAATAGATTCCAAAAAGGCAAGGTCCCAGGACCAAACCCTGTGGAACACCACTGGTAATGGGTCTGCTGTTGGAGGTGGATTCCCCCATTTTGACTGTATGGATTCTATCAGAGAGCCAGTTTGCAACCCACCTTACAATATAAGGGTATATGAATAGGAAAATGATGTAGAACCTTCATGAACATGATTCATAAACATTGTGTGCCATGATGTAGGGCTGGTACTCTGTAGAACAGTATACCAAAGATTTAATATAATTCACTGAAAAATTGTACGCAGTGGGTAAGACCCTGTATACAGTCTTACCCCATTGTGTAGCCACAGTACAAAGTGCATGGAGTAGACGTGTAAATGACTCCCACCCACAGATTGTATGTGCACTGCAATGGTCCTAACAGAGTAAGCTGCTGTATTTGCACCACATACCTACACATGGTTTAATGTATGTGGCCACACTAGTCCCCATTCCCTGATGATATATTGGTCAGCCATCACCACTGATTTTAAAAAAGTAAAAAAAAAAAAAAAAAAAGCTTTTGCATGTTAGGGAAAAACCCTTCCAGGAAGAGAGTTCCCCATAGAGCAGGCAGTCCTAATAAACCCACCACCTACTCCTCCCCAACATGCACACAGTGACATTGCTGAGCCTTTGCCAAAGGAGCTTCCATAACACCAGATCCACTATTACCATAACATGTTAATGACCATAGCGCCACTGTCATGGTTAATGAGCGAAAACTTCTTTTGAATCATGATGGTTGGGCACAGAGGAACAGGGAACAGCTACTTAATAGGGTACATTAAATCTTATTTAAGGAGAGTAGCTGTTCCCTGCTGCACTGTGTGGCACTATCATACCACACAGCGCTTCCCTCCATTCCTCTGTTTACTGTGCACACCTGTATGACATGCACAGAAACTGTCAGTCTTCTGTATGCTGCTATACATTACTGTAATCCATGAATATTTGTTATATATATTGTAGCAGTGAATGCCACTGTACTAACTGTAGTGTTCAGAATGCAATTATACAACTGTGCACTTTGTCTGTGAAACACCAGCCTGAAACTGAAAGGTAATGAAAGGTTTCTGGGCATCACACTACATGTAGGTAGTAAAGATAATAACTCTGTGATAAGACTAACTATGGAGACACTTTCTAATGGTAAAGGGAAGTACTCCCTTTTTTGTTTTATTTTTTGGATTTGTTAACCAGGTAAGCCAACTTTGTGCAAATGGCAATTTTCAGAGGTGACCTAGGACCACTGTCTGGTTAAGTGACTTGCTCAGAATCACATAGAGGACAAATGGAGGTGGAAATAATCAAACCATGTACCCTTGACTACAGGAAGGTGTTCATTAACAGCTCAGAACCTTAATACTCAATACTAACTGCCACACCCTCTACCTCTAAGCAAATGGAATGAATGTCTGAATTTCATGCAACCTAATCTTTGTCACTTTTTTGTATCCTGGCCTGACTACTAGCTTCTCTGATCAGCTCCACCGCCTCAATGTCTAGCAACCTCCCCAGATTAGAGATCCTCTAGCTCATTGCTGTTGGAGGAATAAAAAGCTACATAATATACACAGGAAGAGGCAAAAAAGAAATGAGGAGTTGCTTAAGTGCCAAGGTCATGCTGCAGGTCAGAAGTGGGGCTGGTAAGGTGGACAGACCAATATATTATTACTATATTATATCCATAAAATGGCTATAATGGGAACTGCTACACTAACATCATTTTATTTTTCAACCTGTTCCATCCAATTCTGCAATGCAGTTTGCGTTACCATAATATGACACAACCTAGACACAATAAATAAGAATTTTTCCTGCATTGAGTTATAATAACCGTGGTTACGATTAATGCTGATTTAAGTCTTATTATGCTGGACGGAATTTGAAGAGTGGTTCTGAGGACATGCCCACCCAAGCCTACAGTGGCCACACCCTCCCTGCCTTACCTGCCTGTTTAGTTTTGCTATCTCTCAAGCTCCAGACTCAACCAGAGCTCATGACAGATATGCGCAGCATGCTATGCCCCCCAAGATAGGATGCCTGTCCTCACACACATACACCAATGAGCACCATTTGAGTCGTTAATCGAACTCAGGTCACCTGGGCTTTATCCCTTTTCTCCACCTGTGAGACTTTCATATAACATGTTGTTGTATCCACAAGGCCTAATTAAAAGGTGAAGAGATACTCCCATAGAATGGCATTTGCCTTCTCAGGAGAAAAATGTAGGCTCCTGATGGGCACGAGACATCGACATAAGTGATGGTTACTCTGTTATCATATAAAAATTGTGAATGCTTTCTGTAAAAACATACAATGCAGTTTATTCAGAATGGTTTCTTTGAGTAAAATTAGTAACTGCTTTCATTTTTATACTGTCCCAGATGTAATTTTTAAAGTAATATTTCTCGGTGATATTTATGTATAGCTATTTGATGACATGGTGGGTAGGCTGTTCTTTTGACCTTTTTCAGCCATGACCCCAGCTCCAAGGAGCAAAATGAGGAAACACAATTATACATATTTACAGAAATAATTAAAATGCAGTCATAGAGTTAGCATTTCAAGCTAATTAATTCATTCTTAGTCAACTGAGCTTATTCAAGAAGGTAAGCAAATACGACAATAACAGCTTGTCTTTTACTTTATGCATTATCCTTAAAACATGTGCATTCAGAGTCTTTCAGAATATGTTATTTTCATTGTGCCTTCAAGTTACTCTGTATTTGTTGTTCCTTTATTTTAGGATGCAGATAGTTCCAGATAGATGGCCCAAGTTTTGTGTTTCCCCCTGGTTGATTTGAATCTAGGTCTTACTATTGCAAGGATACCATCCCAATTTTCTAAAATAGAAGGACTGCTCCTTAATCAGCAGTGTTTGGTATTAGGGAAGGCCATTAAAAATATAATGATTTTGAATAACATTGAACAGAGAAGTAAGGTACCTTGGCCTTTGTACTGCTAGGCAGATGAACCCTTACAGATGGTCACAGTGGTGGGTGTACTCAAACACATATTTTATTTTTGTCCATTTATATTCTATGAATATTAGCCCAGTCTGAAAACAGAGCAGTGGCAGACCATATTCAGTCATAAGGATAAGAACACTTCTTACTATTACCCATCAAACAACAGGCAATAGACTGAATATTTTATATAAAGTTTCAGCTGGGCAAGTGTTTTACTTTTTTGGTATGCTTAATAAAGGTTACATAAAAGTGTAATGTCATGACAAGTCATTTTTGCTCATTTATATCGGATATTATACTGCTCATATTATCTTTTACTAGGAGAGTGGAGGGTTTATTACTTTTTGTTGGCTACCAAATAAAATAATTGCTGGATTTATTTGGGTTTATTAGTGGTCAATTATTGAAAATGCAGTCACAGAGCATGAAGAAATTGTCCTGACGTTTGTAATGCAGGACCAAGGATGAATTTCCAGATCCAATTAGTAGGCCATCTGTATACATAACTACAAAGAGGGAAAGGATATTTATGAAAAGGATAAATAGAAAGGGGACCAAGCACTGACCTTTGTGATACACCGATATTGAGTGTGTCAGTGTCAGACAAAGTACTGCTGGAGTATACTTATAAGGTTATACCTTGTAAGCAACTTTAAGACCAGGTTACTCTGCTAGTACAGAAATTAAGTTTATTAAGCTTATTCATCAGAAGTGTACAGTTAACAGGTTCAAATCACTCGTATCATGTCAACAAACAGACCCCCTGTGTAGACCACTATTCACATTGCAGTAAATTGTATCACTGGCAAAATAGAATGCTATTATTGTGCAAAAGGCATCATGGAAGCCTTGCACTTGATCACCTAGAAGACGATAACTATGTGGTCAAAATTCTGATTGTAGAGAATCTTTTCAAAGATTTTTGTATTGCCTCAGGTTTGATATAGGTCTGAAGTCTTTACAGTCTTTAGGTGTTGGGATCTTTGCAGAGGGAAATATAATACAGTGTTTTAGGGTCTTAGAAAGCATTTTTGATGTTAATGAAAGATTTTACCTACATGCACACACACACACACACACACACACACACACACACACACACACACACACACACATTTATATGTGTGTGTGTATAAGTAGTGCATTTTATCGAAGTACCACAATGTCAATGGCAAAAACATTGACCACAAAAGGTCAACAGTGGAAATGCTGACAGTTAACTGCACATAGGCAAGTAAAATCCTCACCACATGAAACTAAAAAAAAACAAAATAACATTTTTTGCAGGGAGCAAGCCTCCCTCCACACCCCATACTAATTATATATACTAAGTCCAAGATTGCAGAGTCTCCACCTGGAGATTGTATATATATATATATATATATATATATATATATATATACACACACACACACACACACACACACACACACACACACACACACACACACATCTTTCTTAGTGAACATTATGCTGTTGTATATGATTGTGTATAATGTGGTATGTGAGGCTTCCATAATGAAGCCTGATAGCTGCTTTAATTCCTAACAGAATTGCTTTATGAAGGAAGATGTGTGTTTTGCCTCCGTCTGAGGTAGGTGACTTTGAGTGTGCCAGTTTTAATGGCCTTCCTATGTTGTAGGTAAGTTTGACTCAGTTGCATATCTGTGGTTTGTTTCCACTTTCCAGTGCTTCCATGCCTTTTCCCTAAAGGCACATTCGTTTTTGTTTTTTTTGTTTTTTTTTTAAACTCTGTACTTATCCATGGGCAATCTGACCTCTGAGCTATCTGTGAGTCATCATGTTTAGTATAGTTTAGGACTAAGTTACGGTCAGTAAAATTATACAATTCAAAGTTTTCTTAAGATACATCCAAAACCATGACTTAATTCTAAACTTGTGTAAATCAAAAAAAAACTGAAGGAAAGGTGTGAAGAGTATAATATATGCACCCTTTAAATCAGCCTGGAATACACACACAAGTAAACCTGATGTCGAGTGATAAATCCGAGGAGAAGAATAAACACTTTCCCACATTACTGAATGTGATAACAAATCATCTAGAATGTGTAATAAGACTACTTGGGAAAATAAACAGTACATTATGGCTTTATTGCATCCCACATGGGGGAATGAGTATTAAAGGGATTAACCGCCATTGCAATTCAGGAATTCAATATGCAGCTGCTTTTTTTTTTGTTTTTTCTTTTTTGGCATTAATGCAAAAAAATACATTCAAAAGGTGGTAACATGATTAATGCTTGATGTCTGACATAGCTGATGGCAAAAGTGAAATTTGCTATTCTATACTACTGCTGTTTGGTAAGTGTGTTTAAATATTGTTTAACCTGTTTAACAACAAACAAGCATTTAAGTCTTTGTTTAGAAACAAAAAAACTTATGTTATATAATAGTTCTGTAGCACATGGAGCACGGTGATTATGCTCTTATAACAGGAAAAAGACAATATAATTAAATTATACTTTGGCACACAATTCAATATTAACAGCACCTAGAAAGGTATTTAATAAGGTGTTAAACTTGCAAAGCTATAGCACCCCATTCAAGTCAAAGTGGCAGCACCTCCTGAGCAGAACTAAGTTTGCATCAAAGTGGACTAAGGATGAGTTTACCCACTTGATGCCTTTTTACACGCATGTCACAAACACCTACAATGATAACCCACTTCAGTGCACACCAAGGCATATGGAGGAAAGGTGGCTGCCTTCCAACACAAAAAATACAGTGCTCTTGCTCTGCCTGGGATAGCACTATAAGTCTGAGCTGTTCCAAGCTGTACCTATCATATAAAAGAAGATTTTCTCAAAGCAAGGAAGTCATAAATTACACTCACATAAATAAAATTAGATGTAATTATTTTAATTAATGTTTGCAAAACATACATGGTAAAAATTTTAATTTTCTTCGCCATTTGCACAGAATGTGTGGGTTCTATGATATGGCTGCAGTTTGTACAATTGCAAAATGCAGTCATATTTGGAAAAAAAAAAAGAATTGCAGTGGAATTCCTAGTCCCTGTTTTTGTGGGTAACAAAGCCACACCACCACCTTAGTATAATCAATTCTGAAGTTATTACACATCAGGGAAAGGAAAATGTGCCCCAGTCACAAACAATGTAGCTTCACATCCTAGTACATTTGCAACCGCACTACACTATCTAGATCATATCTTGTAGGACCAATGTGAAGAATTAGGTCCAGGATGCAGAAGGGTCCAAATTAATTGTGTAAAATCAGGTAGCATGGGAGGTAACTATACGGTTGCTATTCTTCTTCACATATAATTGTATATTTTTAAGCATCTGCCAAAAGATGTAACCCAGATTGCTTTACAGGTGTCTCAGTAAAACCGTTTAACATGTACTGACCTAGAAAAACTATCCCTTATTGCTTGCTGCATGCATGGGGTATTTTGAAGTCTGTATGCCCCAAGAACATTTCAGCCATGACCTGTGCTCACAGAGCAATAGGCAGTGCAATTAATATTGCTTAATATACAAGAAAGTTACATTATATATGTGAGCTGTCAATAATAAAGGGTAAAGCAAATTAGCATGAAACCATTACAAAGAGACATAGCATTACAAGAGAGGAAGCAGAGAAATAATAATAAACATATATATCAACACCAAAATAGAAGAATAACAAAATTCACTAATGCAACACATACATTAGAAAGTAAAGATTTATATCTGCAGGTTCTTAATTATTATGTGGATTAGTTTGTCAGGGAGCAAGATGTTAATATACATAGCTGTGGTGGAAAGTTAACCATTTTCCCCTGAAGCAAACTGTGTTTATTTTGATTGTCCAGGTGGATAAGCAGTGACTTATTGAATTCCTCCTAAGTGGTTGTTGATTTAATTTCACTCAGTAAATGTTTACATGTGGCAGGTGCTAAATGTGAAAAGGCTTTTTCACCTATTATGTTTTTCTAAGCTAGGCCAAATGAGCATGATACCATTGTCTTGGGTAAGCCTTAAGGAATATGGCAGCTCTCTGACTGGAAGTTTGGATCTCAGAAGTGGGCAGTATCCCAGATGTAGAATTTTGAACAGAAAGCAGATGAAAAGAAAAGACACCCTATCATTAACTGGCAGCCACTGGAATACGTTAATGAGGTCACAGTGGTGAGCATGGGGATGTGCTAGTAATGCAAGTGTGAAAATATGATTTTCAGCAACTTGAATCTTTTGAGTGACAGAAGCAGAGTATAGTGTCAGTAAGGGTAAGCCATCCTCAAGTATAGGGGTGGGATATTTTTAGCTAAAGCATTCCAAGCTCTTGTGAATAGAACATGGGAGATTTTATAACAAAGCTTAAGTTGTGATAGGGCTTTGTTTGTAAACATTATCTGGAGATTTTGTAACAAGGATAAGTTGAGATAGGGCTTTGTTTGTAGATATTATCTGGAGATTTTGTAACAAAGGTTAGGCTGAGACAGGACTTTGGTTGTAGCCATTATCTGGGTGAGCAGTAAATGTAAGGAGGGGTCAGGTTTAATCCTTATTATTTATATACAAAGACACTGGGGATCATATTATCTTGTACATCCTGGAACAATAGTGGTGCTAGGGATGGTCCTTCTGAGGAGAACTGAACAGCATCAAGTTTGTTTTTTTTTTTGTTTGTTTGTTTTGTGGGGAGGGTCAATATTTTGTTTACTGCTGACCTCTGGCAAAGTTTAGAAGTTAGATAGTTCAGTGTCAAGCTTGTTGGCTTCAGGGAGTATAATTTAATATGCATATAAAGTAAGTTCAAGTAAAGGAAGGTCTAATTTTAAGTCATTGATACAAAGAGAGGAGAGTAGAGGACCAAGTACTGAGCCTTGGGGTACCCCTATATTAAGCCTGCCTTGACCTGAGACTTAACTACTGTGATAGACTTGAAAGATCCTATCTGCAGGGTCTATATTATAACAACGAATGATCAAATGATTGAACGTTGTTATATCGAAGTCAAAAGTTCAAATTCATAAAACATCGAACAACCAGAACAGCGATTTTTTTCCCAGGGAAAACAAAATCGCTGCCCCCCCAAAAAAAGACATTAAAACACTGCATAAACTGGGGGGCGTCACCACCATACCCCCGAAGTGGGGGGCTGTGCCCCCCACACACCCCCACTTAAATATACCAACTCCAAGATCACCCTACAGTGCCGAAAATGGCAAAGTGATGGAAGCAGCCAAGCAACTTCTTTCCCAGGGAAAGAATTCGCTTATATGCTGCTTCGTCATTTTGCCTTTTCGACATTTCAAGTTCGACCAAGACACATTCGACAAAAATGCATCTTCGGTCATCTGATAGGAACCCTATCTACATGGTAGTTTTAATCCATTTGATAGTGTTGCCACCAAAGTTGTGCCTTTTTAGTTTATGGAGTAAGAGTTCAAGGTTTACAGTCTCAAATGCACATGCCATATCAGCAAAAACTCCTGCTGTAAGCAGGCCATCATTTATATTGCAGTAAATGTTATTTGTGGCTGATAGTAAAACCATGGTAGTGCTAAACGTTTTATGAAATTTGTGTTGGTGGTCAGATAATAGTCTATAACTGTTTACTACAATAAGGAATTAAATCAGATGATTGTATAATATAAATGTCAGCTATAATAGCATAGAATGTAACTTGTGGTGTACTGTATATATATATATATATATATATATATATATATATATATATATTTTTTTTTTTTTCCTTGTATACTTTCTTGTACAAGTTTTGTATAATTTCTTGCATAAGTTTTTGTATAATCTCCGTATGAGAAGCTTTTCTTCCCAGACCTCTGCTATGGGACTTATCCCAGTCAGACTTTCCCAGTAAACAAATGTAAAATAAATAAATATGTTTGAATACTTGTTTATATAGTAGTTTCTGAAAGATTATGGCAATAGCACAAAGCCTGGAGATGTGTTTGTAGCCTTTGAATTCCTTGGGAGAGGATGTTTGTGGTAGGGGGAGTGACTATAGAGTGTTTGGGGGGAGTACAATTCCTGTAGTAAGGGACAGGTTGAAGATATGGGTGAGGGGTTTGGCAATTAGTTCTGCTGATTTTCTGGGGAAGGTGGGGTAGGTGATGGGTGCTGAATTTATCTGAAGTTGAATTAATGTTTTTAGAGGCTTTTTATTTTGTTAAACTGATATTTCTATAAAGTAGAATGTTGCAGCATATTCTGCCAGTAGAAAGTACTGCTATTATTGCTGGAATCTCTTGTGTTAAGGGTCACTGAGTGAAATGTATCTGACATTTCTGTGATTGAAGAGAGGAATGATTTCTAGTCTTCAGTTATGTTGGCATTATTGGAGTCTACATGTACTGTAGATGAATTAGTGATTCTTATTGTTAGGTTTTTATTTTTTATCCAGAATAAATTGACCTTGCTAGCAGAGTATACCTGTTTTCATCCTAATGTACTCAGATTTGGCAGGTTTGGTGACTATTCTGGTAGTCCTTTTGGGGTAAGATAATTTGAATGCAATTATTTATCATCTGGGTTTTGCTTCCACGTTTTCCAGGCTTGGTCCCTGCCCTTCATCATCACCAGGAGCTCAGAGTTAAGCCAGGGCTAAGTTGTGTCTCTTAGCCTATGATGTAGAGTTGGTAACAGGAGATCTTGAATCTCTGACAGGGTAGAGGTGAAGTGAGTTAGGGCTATGGTTGGATCAAAGATGTAAAATGTTGTCCTGTCAATTGCAGCAAGAGTTGCCCTCAGAATTGTAGATTTTTTGTCTAGAGATGGCCTGCCAATGACTATCTGATGCATTACTGATGGGGTATTAAAAGACCAGATGGAAGTGACAGAGCAATGATCACAAAAATGGTTTGACAAAATAGTAATGTCGGCATAACTTTGTTTAATATTGTTAATTATGAGGTCAAGCATGGAGTCTTTTGCAGTCAATGAATTGGACTTAGTAAGGGTTTTTACTAAATGACCAAGATTGTATTGCTGTAGCATTTTGTCTGATTGTTTACCTTTTGTTCCATTAGCATTTATATTGTAATCACTTAGCATTATTGTATTTGTAGGGACACCCTGTGGGAAAATTTCTAGGATGGTCAGTTGGGTTATTGCAAGAAAAGATGGGGGTAGGATATACAATTAGTCTATATGGAGATTAGTGTGACTTCCTAATTTTAAGTGACCCAGTACTAAATGTGGTGTTCTGTCACTTGTGGGGTTGCAATTAGATGCTTTTGTTATATCAAATGCAGTATTTTGATTAACTAATAGGTGGACACTGCCACCAACATGAGTACCCAGCCTTAAATCAGACAGCACAGAGTAGCTGTTCTGTATTATTTGTGAGAGGCAGATGTTGTCCTTCATCCAAGTGTCAGAAAATACTACAATATAAGGCTGCTCTGCATCACACTTCACACTTCAGTCTCTGTCCACCTATTCCTTATGCTGCATGCATTGATATCTACTACTTTAAATTATTGCCTTCTTCGTGGTAGGTTTGTATGAGGCTGGAATGTTGAGTCGGGCCAGGGTTAGCATGAATATCTCATGCTGTGAGTAGTTTTATGGCTAATGGTGCAGTTTAGATAGTACCTTTTAAAAGGATATTACAGTTTAAAAGTTTATTTCAATGACTTCATTATTCCAAAATACACAGATTTTTCATCAAAGCTCGGCAGTAAACAAATGCTATTTAGAAATACCAGTTTTGTTTACTTGGCAACACACTCTTTACCATGCAGGCAGGGGGGCATTTCCATTTTTTTTTCTTTACAGAACAACAGCTACTGTTTCTTTTCCAGTTTTCAGAGATACCTTAAAGAATGCCTTCACCCTTCTCATGTGGTTCCTGGAGACACTTGCTCAGAACCCTGTCTAGATCCATCTGTTTATCCACTCATAGCACAGGATACTAACTAAATTTAGACATGGTATTTAATTTTCTGAATTTGTTACAAAACTTTATGGGCCATCAGGCTTGGAGACCATCATATGGGACTATTCCACTAACTTTGAGATTCTTCCATAAGCCCAGATTTGATTATTTTCTGTACCTTTTTTTCACTGTTTGGCATTGGGATGCTGCTATTTGGTAAACTTTCAGATTTACTTTCTCACAAGGCAAGGGATCTATGGCGCAATGGATTAAACTGGCAATGCAGGGCAACTCTGAAAATATGTCTTCCTTCCTGATTACAAACAGGAAATAAGATGTCAACACTTACTTTTCTATTGACCACAAGTTATTGTGAGGGTTTTCCTTCAGGAGTTTATTAACATCCTTGTCTGCTTTGTGCTGTCATTCTCCAGATGGTTAATTTGGGGTGATTATAGCATCTGGGCAGACCTTCTCTGGTCTGTCATTCTCCAGATGGTTAATTTGGAGTGACTTTAGCATTTGGGTAGATATGGAATCACTAACTATTGTTAAATAATTCTTTTGTATTATGAAGGGATTCAGGCTTGCTCAGGTGATTACCTCCACTTGTCATATTCATTGGACTTGGAGTTCCAGCTTGTTAACGATATTGATGATTTGGTGGTAGATCATGTCAACTGGTCCATTCAAATCTTAGTTCATTGTATGGTGGATTCACTTCAGATGGTGCCACCAGACTAGAGTGTGTTAATGAGCAGAAGTCTAAGTTAACACCAGATTCATTGGTTTCTACTTTACAGCAACATTTGCAAAATATCAGTTTCAGGAACGCTTGCAAGACTGTTAACATCTATGATAAAGCCTTGACTACTTTTCTTGACTTCTTAGGCACTGTCCACCTAGTGTGAATTGAGTTATGCTATGTCAAGTCAAAGTCAAAGTAAACTTTATTGTCGATCAGATACACACCACAGTAAAAGCTGAATGAAATTACATTGCTTTGGTCCCTGTGCAAGACATAACAATGAACACATAGTTTGAGTGACAGTAAGACTAATGCACATACAGTAATAATTAAAATATTAACAACACAATAAATTACCACAACTGGACAGGAAGACAGTAGACAGTATTATACTAGTAGGTATTGCAAGACTATGACTTCACATTGTGATTGCTTAGAATATTGCACTTCATCGTTTGTAGTATGATATATTCTGATGTTCATATTGCACATATATGGTGTGGTGACTCAATCCTGACAATTGCACATTCAAGAAGTAATAGCATAAGAAATCAGGCTAACTGTACCAGTTACTGAAGTAATTTACCAGAGTGATTACTATAGATGATACTTCACAGGAAGTGGCTTATTGATCTGATTATTCAGTGTCATGCCTAGCATTCAAGTTCAGCAGCCTTATGGATAGAGGGAAGAAGCTCCTGTACAGTCTAGATGTTTTGTAGTGTAAGCTGCAATACCATTTGCCTGGGGAAAGGAGGAAGTACATGGCATGGGCAGGGTGAATGGGCTCGTCAATTATCTTCCTAGCCCTTCCCACACACTGAGTCTCGTGCAGATCATCCATGGATAAGAGCGAGGAACCAATGACTTTTTCTGCTGTCCTCACTACGCTCAGGAGAACCTTGCATTCAGATGCTTTGCAGTTACCATACCTAACTATGATGTTATTTGAGAAGATGCTCTCAATAGTTCCTCTGTAGAAGGCTTTGAGGATGGACTGAGACAGGTTTGCCTTTTTTCTTAATCTTCTGAGGTTGATGTATCTCCTGTGTCCTCCTGAAGTCCACTATTAATTCTTTGGCCTTGCTTACATTTAAGGCCAGATTTTTGCTGTCACCAGCCTATCAGATGCCCCACTTCATTCCTGTAGGCTGTTTCCTCTTGATGATTTTGTTGGATTCAAGCTTGGCCATGCAGTTGTACATCAACAAGGTGAACAGCAGAGGGCTCAGGACGCAGCCCTGAGGGACACCCATGCCCAATGTAACACTGATTGAACTATTTCCCACACATACTTTATAAGGTCTGCTGATGAGAAAGTCCAGTATCCAGTTACATAGGGGGGTGTTGATGCCCAGCTGGGTCAGCTTTAATATCAGATTCTGTGAGGTGACAGTGTTAAAGGTAGAACTAAAATTGATGAACAGCATTCTGACATAGCAAATTTTGTTCTCTAGATGTGCCAAGGATTCATGAAGTGCTATAGCTATTGCATCAGCTGTGCAGCAGTCAGATCTATAAGAAAACTGTAATGTATCCAGTGTTGCAGGTAGGCTTGAAGAGATATGGTTCTTGATCAACCGCTCAAAAGACTTCATTACTGTTGATGTAAGTGCAGCTAGCCGATAATCATTTAGGCTTGTCAGTTAGGATTTCTTGAGTAAGGGAATGATTGTCGTATTTTTGAAACAATTAGGTACAATGGCTAGTTGCAGGGATTGTTGAATATATCTGTTAGTACAGTGGACATTTGGGTAGTGTGGTCTCTTCGAACCCTTCCCATAATATTATCAGGACCAGCTGCTTTTCTTGGGTTTACTCGTCTCAGGGTTTTCAGAACATCAGACATTCTTAGACATAGCACCTCCTCACCCTGATCAATAGGGAGCTTATTTGGCACAGTATTGTTGTCAATATCAAATCTGCTGAAGTAGGTGTTTAGTTTGTTCAGAAATTCTGTGTTGTCATCACATGAGAAGGATGCAGGCCTGTAGTCAGTTTTTGCTTGTATACCTTGTCAGAGATATCCTGAGTCCCTTTGGTCAGAGAAGTATCCATGAATTTTACATCCGTTGATCCTCTTACCCTCGTTTATACCTCTACTTAGATCTGTTCTGGCCTCTCTTAGGGCATCCTTGTCTTTAGATTTAAATGCAGCATTCCGTGCCTTTAAGAGCTCATATCCTTCACCAGATAACCAGGGTTTCTGATTAGCATAGATGGTGATACATTTGGTGACTGTTACGTCATCAACACATTTTGAAATATAGGCCATTACAGATTCCATATACTCCTCCAGGTCAATATGGTGGTTCTTTACAGCTGCTTCTCTAAACACCAACCAGTTTGTGCATTCAAAGCAGTCCTGTAGTGCCAAGACTGCTCCCTCAGGCCATATCCTTACTTATTTTGTTGTAGGTTTGCCCTTTTTCAGCAGTGGTGGTGTGTGTGTGTGTGTGTGTGTGTGTGTGTGTGTGTGTGTGTGTGTGTGTGTGTGTGTGTGTGTGTGTGTGTGTGTGCAGGAAGTAGCACAATGACCAGATGGTCTGAGTTGCCCTGATGTGGATAAGGTACTGCTTTGTAGGCCAGTTTTATGTTTGTGTACATGTTATCCAGAGTGTTCTCCCCTCTTGTTGCAAAGTTCACATGTTGATGGTAATGGGGTAATACAGATTTCAAGTCATGTTGATTGAAATCACCTGCAATTATGTGAGCAAACTAAGGGTTCTTATTCTGGAGGTCATTTATTGACAGATACAGAAAGTTAAATGCCACGTTGGTATTAGCACTAGGGGGGATGTAAACAGCTGTTATGCTCACTCCATTGAATTCCCTAGGCAAGTAGAATGGTCTGCATTTTAGTGACACGAACTTAATGTTCTATGAGCAGTGAAAGGCGATTATTTCACAGTTTGTACACCAGCTGTTGTTGATATACACACAAACACCCCCTCATAGAGATTTATCACAGAGAGACTGATTTCAGTCAGTACAAAATAATGACATCCCCTTCACATATATTGTACTATCATTTATGTTGGAGTTCAGCCAAGTTTCAGTGTACACAAGTAAAAAATTATTTCTCACCTTAGATTGTGTGGAAAGATCCATCCTTAAGTAGTCCATCTTGCTCTCCAGTGAGCTACATTTGTCAGCAGCATGGAAGAAGGTACATGCCTGTGTGGATTTCTTTTCAGTCGGGCCTTAATTCCTGCTCTAGAGCCTCTCTTTCTTGATCTTCCACGTTTTCCTTTTAATATGCCTTCCATGTCCGATTGTCAACTGGTGAGACAGGTTTGACAGGTTTCTGCAGTTTTTTACCATGTTCCAGTAAGATTCCAAGCTGCAGGAGTTCCTGGAGTGTGTTTGGAGTTACAGGCCTCTCTGTTAGCAGTTCATCAAGTATGCAGCACAGCAAGATATGAGATTGGATTTCCAGAACATTCTCAGCATTTGTTAATCATACCTTCATTTCTTGCCCTTAAATCTGTTTTTTTTTTCTGTTGTTTCTGATGAAAAACAAGACAAATAGTGCACCATTCTGTAGGGATCTAAAGCATTCACACAGGGCGCCGCCTTTGTGTGTGTGTGGGGGGGGGGGTGCACGTGTGTGTTGTTTTTTTTGTTTTTTTTGTGATGTTGTGCTCCACGTTATAAGAAGGAGAGCATGAATACTAGAGCACAGATGGAGTTAACTCCCATCTGTTGGATGATAGGCTTCTGTTGGATGTTATCAGGAAGACGTTTTTGCTCTTGTTCTGGGGAAAATTATCAGCAATGAATTAATGTCACTCTTACAGTGGTGGGTAGGTTTAGTAGTCCATCCTGTCCTGCCAACCATAGACTTTTTTGGTTGAGAAATGCAGAGCTGCTGCCCAGTACTTCACCACTAAGTTTGCCTCCATAAGGACCCTTACTGATCATGGTTCACTTGTAGGTGCAGCTAGCAATACAACTAAATGCTCCCTTCTTGTTCTTGATATTAGATCAGTACTCCCAATTACAAAAAGTTTATTGTTCTAGTAATCAGGATTCATTTGACCACCTGTGGACTAGACAGTTGTCCCAAAAGCCTGTAGCATCTTGTCTGAAAGTGTTAGGATAGGCCTTTACCAAATCACTAAGCTGTTAGGAGTAAGGCCTTTCCATCATTACTAAGGAAGGCTTAAGTAAGTACAATACTTAAGAAGCCCAGCTTAGATGCTAATGATCTAGATAATTATAGAGCAATATGAAGCCCTTTCTCTATTGGTAAGGTTCTTAAGAAAGTAATTTATACAAAGTTGGAGTTTTATTTAAATTTTAATCAGCACTATGACCATTCCAGACTGGTTTTCAGTCTTTGTCCTTTTAGATCTGTCTACAGCATTTGACATGGTGGACAGTGAGATCCTATTAAGTCATCTGAATCATTACTGTGGTATCGCAGGTGCTGTCTAGCAATGGTTTGCCTCCTGCCTTTCTGATCAAAATCAGAGAGTGGGGTACCACATGTCTCAGTTTTGGGAACACTGATGTTCATTGTGCATTTGCCAACACTTTTAGATAATAACCAAAGGAAAAGTTTATACAATCGCTGTTGGTGGCACAGAGCTGCATCTCTCCTTCCCCCAGGATTTATGTCTGCTTCAGAATTGGAATATATCTACAACTGGATGGTAAGCAATAAGTTGAAACTCAAAGGCTCTAAGCTGTGATCCTGGAAAAGTTCTTCTTTATACAATATACTAATTCCTTCACTTTTTGATGGGAGTTGCCTGTTTCTCCTGTGTCAGGCATGATGTTTTTAGTACATAGCTATATAGGGGTTCCTATTACATTATCAAAAGATAATGTAATCGAATGCTCAGAACTTCGAAATGGCCGCATTTTGAAGATTGCATTGTGGGATCGCAGTACAGTGAAGATTGGGATCTTTGCCCTTTCCTCAATGTAGTGCGATCTCGGAGTTGGAATATATATTTAGTGGGGGGTGTGGGGGGTACAGCCCCCCACAATAAAAGTTTCAATATGCAGCCGTTTTGATGCTTTGAGCATTCGATTAAGTTATCTTTCGATAATGTAATATGAACCCACTATATGGTCCTGTTTGCAGAAAAGACCCAAATACATAACAGTAAATAGTCACAGTTGTGGAAAATGTCCCAGTTGGACCAACCTGGTTAACAAATGTCAATAAATAAATAAATATGTGACATTTGTATAGTAAACAGTAGGTGCAGGAAACTTATTGCAACCCACCCAGATGGATTAGTGTAGGGATACAGAAAAAGTCTTATGACAATACATGAAGCAAACTATTATGAACAAGTAAATAGCAGGTTATGCTAAGTAACCCTTAAAGACAAAACAGTGATACATGCAGATGCAGTATAAATCAATGAGCCAGTAATACAAAGAGAATTTATAGGAAATATTAGGCAGAATGCAAAGTCAATAAGTCTACAAAACACAATTCAGATCCATATATGAAGCACTGAGGCAGCTAAAATGCAGGCAATATGACCTTTGAGTACTGGATTTAAAGTAGAACCTGTGCTGTGTGTGACTTGGCACATATCAGTGGCAATGACAGGCCTCAGAGTGAAAGTTGTGAAGCTCCTTCCTGAAAGTTCAAGTCACGGCTTGCTCCTGAAGCACTACTGGATACATCCGTTGCATTCCAAGCCCTGGAGACAGTTGTTTATGCTTCTCTCAATGTTTCCACTAAACAGAACTTGGACAGACGTTGAGTGTGGTCATTTGTCATGTTTTTAATATAAACTGTTTATGTTTTCTTCTATGCATTTGTTATTTCTGTAACTTCTATAGCATCAAGGAAATCATTTAGAAACACAAAGCAGAGATCCCCAACCTTTGTTCCTTCTTTTTATATATGTTTTTCTTTCTTTTTCACCCACAGCAGTGACCTCATTACAACATACTTCTGTGACTTTGGTAATTTTAAATACATGCATTCGTTATAACTCTGCTCACCCATTTGACTACGTGCCACCAGTTTTACATACCATTTACATTTTTAATAGTTCATAAACATTATACAGCCAGGAAATAAGAAGTATGCATTTGTTCATGTAAACACTGTCTTTAGATGATGTAGTTTGTTTACGTTGAAATGTATACTCTAATAAAATAAACATGCTGTTTCTTTGCCGAATAAGGTTTGCATTCTTGGATTTATTCTATGTACTGAATAATTTTTCATTTTGTTTTGTAGTCTATTTGAAGTAAATTACTAACTTTATCAGCCTGCTTTTTAATGTTCCCAGAAATTACTTTTATTTTTGTCAGATTATTTGTTCTCCAGTGAAATACTGCTTTAGTTCTCTCCCACTGTTCATTTCCCAGTATTTTGCCACTCTTTATATGCCTTTATCTCTGGCTATGACACACACTAGCCACTGTAATCATCTTGTTTGCAGAATACTGAGGTAGTACATCTGGTTAAACCATTCAAGTTACAGAGCGTTCATATATCCAAGATAAATCATACCTGAGCAATGCCACCATACTGCATGGCTATTCATAGATACTGCTGCAATCTGCCCTAACAGGGGCATGGGAGGTACTGGGTGAGTACTGGTGCAGTTCTGCCTACATCCCCACCAGCAAACTATGGACATGCATCCTGAACAGAATCAATCATAGTGCAGTTTGCTATCTATCACTATGATAAGGCACTGGAACAATGAACCTATAGGGTGCAAAATCATGTCATGCAACCAAATGAAAGCCTGGCTGTATGGGTTCCATCATATATATTTCAAGAGTGTGAACCATTCACTAATCCCTAAAGACTGCTGAATATGGGCATATCTGTCACCATGCTGTTACCACTACAGGCTTACAGTGCACTGATGCAACCTTAAGACAGCCCTGTTTGCTTATTGCCTACCATTGTCTCAAATCTCTTCAATACCTGGCAATATATAACATTCAGTCCTGGCTGGTCCCTATCATCTAAAATTATACATTTGTACAACTTCTGCATCCATAAGAATATGTAATCCAGAATGGCCCCTCCCCAACTGATATATGCAGTAAAGTCAGTAAATATCCTAGTGTTCCTCACACCAGAATGGTTTGCTGTGGATTGAATATGCAGAGATCATGCAAGTAATTTATGAATGCCAGATTTTTGCTCATTTATCCATGATGGATAACTTAGAATTAGTTGGGGGAGTGGAGTGCGAGCCTAAAAGTATGTAGACACAGAAATGACAAAGAAGGTTACAGCTTGATGCAAAAATAAATAAAGTCACAAGAAATTAGGTGCATTAGGCCACCAATGGTATCTACTTTACAAACCCAAAAAGATAACATTTATTTTGACACAAGATGCTGGCAGCTTCGATACAACGTTTGCTCACAGTGACTATGCTTAGTTTACCTCTGGCATCAGAATTTGTGTTTGACAAGGATGAAAGGCATAGCTCAGGTTTTGCACTGCTATTTATACATTTCAGTGAATGTAAATGGGCAAGCATGCATGGCATAGGTTCATAGGTTCATACTAGGCTATCTGCCCTGGGGAATTTATAAGCCTAGCCCGATTGTGTTTGGCTTATGCCACCCCTTGATTTGAGTATACTGTGCCCTTTTTAAAGTTTAGTTTACTGTGCCTCTGTCTAATAGTGACACGGAAGTAATCCCCGGGACAAACCTATGATCCCCCATCCACTCATCAAGATTCTTCTTGAAGAGAGTCAGTGAGGTGCTCTGCCTAACATGAATTGGAATTCTATTCCAGAGCGAAGGGAGCCTCTGGGTTATGAATCTGTCCCTCCAGCATGTTCTATTTATTTCTGTGCTGAGATTCAAGTCCCTCGAGCACGTGGCTCTAAGGGATTTAGATTTACTGAGGTGGAGCATGTCCATTAATTCTGGGTTGGACATAGCTTTATATGTCGGGCATAGATCACCTCGAAGTAGGCGGTATGCAACTGAGTAGAGCTGGGTTTTTTTTAACCGAGCAGCATATGGCATCTGTTTGAGTCCCTTGATCCTCCTGGTGAGGCACTTTTGGGGTCTTTCTAATTGCTGCAGGTGTCGGGTAAGGTACATCCCAAAGGGGGCATTGTATTCTATGATGGGCCTGATGAGGGATGAATAAAGGGACACGATTACCTCTCTTGATCTAGATGTGAATCCTTTCATGATGAGGTGGGCTATGTAGAATGTCTTTCTAACCACTTTGGCAATGTGGTTGTCAAAGGAGAGATTGCTATCAACTTGGGTCCCCAGATCCCTAATTACTTTCTCTGTACTTAATGGGTTACCACCTATGTGGCAATTTGTGGGCACATTGTTTTTGCCAAAGGGTATGACTATACACTTTTTGGCATTTAGCTTTAGACCATGGCTCTGGCACCAGTTATCCGTCTATGTGAGACCTTTTTGAAGGATGTTTGGGTCAGCTGGAGAGTCGATTATGGCGCCCAGTTTACAGTCATCTGCGAACTTGGTGAGCCATAGTCCTCCCACGTTGGCCTGTACCCCAGAAAGGTAAATACCAAACAAGAGAGGTCCCAGGACAGAACCTTGTGGGTCACCACTTGTGACCGGTTTCGAGTCTGACATGGCTCCAGCAACTCTGACTCTGTGGGTTCTGTCTTTGAGCCAGTTTGTGACCCATCTTGTAACATAGGGGTTTATATTTAGGCTGGATAGCTTATCTATATTGCCCGAGTGGGGTATTGTATCAAATGCCTTTGCGAGGTCCAGATAGGCTGTGTGGACTACCTTCCCTTCATCTATGGCCTTGGTGACTGTTTCGAAGAAGTTGACCAGGTTCAAAAGGCAGATCTGCCCTTGACAAAGCCAAATTGGGTAGGATCTAGTGTCTGTAGGTCCCCAATGTCTTTGTTTATGAGTTCCATGACGATCCTCTCCATAGCCTTGCAGACTAGGCTAGTCAGGCTTATGGGGTGATAGTTTCCAGAGTCCGCAGAGGCGCCACCTTTGTGGAGTGGGACCACTGTTGCTGTACGCCATTCTTTGGGCGCATATCCTGTATTGAGGCTGAGATTGTACAGCAGTTTTACTTGAGGGATTAGTTCTTCTTGGAGTTCATGTAGGACGCAACCCGTGACGCCATCTGGTCCCATGGAAGCAGTGTTTTTTGCTTTGGAGAGGGCGGCCTTCACCTGAGCATCAGAGATGTTTGGGAGGCTGCACTCTGCCGGGATAAATACTTGCTCTTTTGGGGGGGAGGGGGGGGAGTTTGCACTGAACCTGTCTGCCAGGATATTGACGATGTGGGTTCAGTGTATTTTTTGTCGCTTAGAATCAACTCAGAACAAGTCTGGGAGTTGCATCCCAGGTTCCTAACATAACTGAAAAAAGCCTTATGATTGTCTTTAGTGTCCTGTGCAATTTTTCTCTCGAAGCTGGCCTTGGAGGATTTTATGAGGGATCGTAATTTTTTGCTAGTACTGATCAGAGATGCCTTCCCTTTTAGGGATTTTGCTCTATCATGTAGTAGCTTCCTCCTTCTGTTGTACAGTTTATTTATGGCTGGGGTCCACCAGACTGGACGCCTGCCTTTGGATAATTGGGTCTTGATTTTGTTTGGGATAGCATGATCCATGCATTCCTGGAGATGTCCGTAGAATGCGTTTATATAGGATTCTGCAGTTTGGGTCGTAGTTTCCACTGGCCCTGGGGCCTTGAAGGATTC
Organism: Protopterus annectens; assembly: GCF_019279795.1. NCBI lineage: Eukaryota > Metazoa > Chordata > Ceratodontiformes > Protopteridae > Protopterus > Protopterus annectens. Next base: position 107,771,113 of record NC_056731.1, on the reverse strand, counting down.
CACTTCGGTTTTGAGAAGTGTGAAGTTCGCTTTTGAGAAGTTTTTCACTGTGGTTTTCTGGGATGGGGTGGGGTCGGGATGTGGATATCCAGTGAAATTAATTTATGGTCTGATCTTACCAATGAGGGATATACTTCTGGTATGGAGCATAGAGTCCCCATGTTGGTAATGATCAGGTCTAGTATGTTTTCCCCTCTTGTGGGAGTGGTGACTAGTTGTTCCATAGCATTTGAGTTTATAAATTCCAGGAACCTTTGGGCTAAGGTGCTGGGGCTTGAGTAATGCTCCCAGTCTATGTTTGGGTAGTTGAAGTCACCCAATATAATGGTGTTCGGAGAGATCTTCATGTTCTCCAATGTTTTCAGGAAAGCCGAGTGGGATTCCTGACTTTGAGAGGGTGGTCTGTAGGATGCTATAAACTGAAAAGCAGTCTTGCCCAGTGTCGGTTGCACATGGATGGTCTCCGATACTTCATGCAATGCCACTAACCTGGAGGTGTGGATATCCTTGATAAATATGGAAACTCCCCCTCCTTTTGTGGTTCGGTCCGGGTTTTGGGGCCGAAAAGCATGATATGAGGTATAACCTGGTAGTGCTGGGGTGCTCTCTGGAGCCTTGAACCAGGTTTCTGTCACTGCACAGATATCGATGTTCTCCATACTGAGGAGAGTTTCGAGTGCATGCCTCTGGAGGTTAAGACTTCTGGCGTTTAGCAGCATTACCCTTAGTTTCTTGTTCCTTGTGCTGTCTATGGAGGTGGGTTTGACTTTTGAGCCTTGCCTAAAAAAGGCACTATGGGGGTGGCAAGAGCCTTTGCCAATATCCGAAAGCCCAGGGGTGACAGGTGCAAGCTGTCCCTAGCGAAGCAACGAGGCTTGTCGAGCATGTCATCCCAGGCTGACAGACACTGGATCCCCTTTGAATGACACCAAAATTTTAGCCAGTTGTTAAAATCGATCATTTTGTCTTTATACTGTAGCATCATTCTAGGTGAGGGTAAGATGCTGCTCAAGGTCAGGGTCATACCGGCCTGGGCTACATGATCAGAGAGCTCCTCTATGTCTCTTTTCATGTAGTCGAGGAGGTGCGTCTCAGGTCATTCATGCCAGCATGTACAATGACTGAGTCATATTTGTATTTGCTTTGGAGTGACCTGAGTGCTTGCGTTATGTGGCGGATCCTAGCACCCAACAGGCAGCTCACTGTGACCTTCTCTTTATTCAGCCTGGTGAGCGGGACGTCAGTGTGTCTGACAATAGAGTCACCTATTACAAGAGTATCAGGTGTGTTATTCAGCCTTAAGGGCTGTGACTGCTTGGCACACTGACTTTGTGTGCTATGTGTTGTCGTGTTTTGTTTTGGGGGTAGCGTTTGCTTGGATGTCTGCTTTGGAGGTCTCTGTTGCTTAGGTAGATTTTTATTTAGAGCCTCCGAGTATGTTTTTGTGTTTTATGTGTTTGGTTCGCTGTTGTGGTGGGACTATGTGATACTGGAATTGTGTTGTGTGAGGTTACCTTCTCCTCCTAACTGGTTACACCAGTTTTGAGATGAGAGAGCTCAGCCTCCAGTTTGGCTATATGGTTGCATCTCTCACATATATTTGAACCTGTTTGGAGGAGGAGAGGGTTGTCCGTGTACATGAGACAGTTGTAACATTGCCTCAAAATTCCCAGATTCACCAGCTGGACTAGAGAGGAAACCATTGACTGACCTTTGGACATGCTAGAGTAATATAGAGAACTGAATTAAAATGGACCAATAGGGGACAAGGTAATCGTAGAGAGTATAAGAGTAAGTAGTGCTTATGGTTTATTAGCGCTAACATGTAAAATTACTTATTTGGACCAGTGAGGGGCCTTAGAATGAGAATATGGTGTTTAATTTGAGAGATAGAGCAGCTCTAAGGGAAAAAGTGAAGAGCAGACTTTGTGCAGCCAGGAATAGTTTAAACCCAATTAGGCGGTGCTGCCCGATGTTGCGTTATGCGCAAAAACGCGCAAAACCGCGCAAAAGAGGGTTTTAAGAGAGGGAGATCAAGGAGTTAGGAATTGACCCAAAATGGCCAATAAAACTACAGTTTCAAGGCAGTAACCACTCCCACAGGGGCAGGCAGGCTGCTCAATGTTTATCACTGCCACTGATGAACATAGAGACTTCCCTTTAGCTCAAGCAAACAATGGCCTCCAAGAAACTTACAAACAGTTCAGAACAGCAAATCTGTAACTGAACTTTTTTAAATCTCAGAAAAGTGGGAAAAAAGCAAGATTTTTGTTTTTTTTTTAAGGAAAGCAGAGATTCACAAGTACCAACAAGTTAGAACAGTGCAGTAAATGACCTCACACTTGAGTGCTAGGCCAGAGATAGATAAAATGCAAGTTTTAAGAAAAAAAATGATTTTAAAAATAAGTGCAGGCAGGAAATTCAGTAATCAGCTCTAGGTTGTGTCCTAAATACAATTACCAACACAGAAATCAAGTTTAACAAGCCAGAAAATGCTCAAAAGTAGGCGGCAATGCAGAAAAACTTAAATGATCTGAAACAAAATACTTAAAATCTGTGGCTTCTTTCTTCTCTCAGAGTTTTCTCCTCTTGGTGGGTGCTTCACCAACAGCCAACAAGTCCAAAAAGATGCCAAAACCACGAGGCAATTGGGTTTTAAGAGAGGGAGATCAAGGAGTTAGGAATTGACCCAAAATGGCCAATAAAACTACAGTTTCAAGGCAGTAACCACTCCCACAGGGGCAGGCAGGCTGCTCAATGTTTATCACTGCCACTGATGAACACAGAGACTTCCCTTTAGCCCAAGCAAACAATGGCCTCCAAGAAACTTACAAACAGTTCAGAACAGCAAATCTGTAACTGAACATTATTAAATCTCAGAAAAGTGGGAAAAAAGCAAGATTTTTTTTTGTGTTTTTTAAGGAAAGCAGAGGTTCACAAGTATCAACAAGTTAGAACAGTGCAGTAAATGACCCCACACTTGAGTGCTAGGCCAGAGACAGATAAAATGCAAGTTTTAAGAAAAAAACGATTTTAAAAATAAGTGCAGGTAGGAAATTCAGTAATCAGCTCTAGGTTGTGTTCTAAATACAGTTACCAACACAGAAATCAAGTTTAACAAGCCAGAAAATGCTCAAAAGTAGGCAGCAATGCAGAAAAACTTAACAAATAATCTGAAACAAAATACTTAAACTCTCAAAAGTGGCTCCTTTCTTCTCTCAGCGTTTTCTCCTCTTGGTGGGTGCTTCACCAACAGCCAACAAGTCCAAAAAGATGCCAAAACCACAAGGCAATTGGGTTTTAAGATAGGGAGATCAAGGAGTTAGGAATTGACCCAAAATGGCCAATAAAACTACAGTTTCAAGGCAGTGACCACTCCCACAGGGGCAGGCAGGCTGCTCAATGTTTATCACTGCCACTGATGAACACAGAGACTTCCCTTTAGCCCAAGCAAACAATGGCCTCCAAGAAACTTACAAACAGTTCAGAACAGCAAATCTGTAACTGAACATTATTAAATCTCAGAAAAGTGGGAAAAAGGCAAGATTTTTTGTTTTTTTGTTTTTTTTTAAGGAAAGCAGAGGTTCACAAGTATCAACAAGTTAGAACAGTGCAGTAAATGACCCCACACTTGAGTGCTAGCCAGAGACAGATAAAATGCAAGTTTTAAGAAAAAAACGATTTTAAAAATAAGTGCAGGCAGGAAATTCAGTAATCAGCTCTAGGTTGTGTTCTAAATACAGTTACCAACACAGAAATCAAGTTTAACAAGCCAGAAAATGCTCAAAAGTAGGCGGCAATGCAGAAAAACTTAACAAATAATCTGAAACAAAATACTTAAAATCTCAAAAGTGGCTCCTTTCTTCTCTCAGCATTTTCTCCTCTTGGTGGGTGCTTCACCAACAGCCAACAAGTCAATATCCACGCAGCCCTTTACATTTTTCTTGTAAAACTGGGTACTACTGTCAAAGGGTGCTTTGACATTATCAAAGCATATTCCAGGCTGGAAGTGCAAACAAAACAGTTGAATGACCCAAAGATTACAGTTTAAGAACAGATATCATTTGAATTTACATTAATGAAATCAACAATTTTACAGTATTAAAGGCAGAGACATTTATGAATGTTGGTAGACAAAACGGAAAGGCCAGTATCTCTTGAAAGGGCCATAGTACTTTCTTAGCAATATGACTTTGTAGAATATGTCTGTCTGCTCACGTACTTGACACATGTGCACTAACTGATTGTTCCTGAAGGAAGTGTAATGCAATCCTGAAAAATAAGTAATAGCAAATCTTTATGCCCTGAGCAACAAATGTAAGGCTACCATTTTGTACTGGCATAGACTAAGCTCTTTCTGTTGAATATTTGTCCAATCAGGTTTACAGCACTTTGTAGAGTAGAGTAAACTATTAACACTATCCTTTTTAGTTTCCTGAGGGCATTAACGTTCCGGCAGACCCTGATGCAGTATTAGCATATTGGCATTAAGCTTTAACTAGTATTGCACTGACTGGTTTAATCATTGTCCAACACATTTTAATGCCTTACATCTGTACACCTCTAATTGTAATGAAATGCAAAGCCAAATGTGTCCTGCTGTCAGCAGAACTCCTTTTTGTGTGATTAAGTTGGAGTGATTTCTCACTGTTACTGTAATCCATCCATCCATCCATCCATCCATCCATCCATCCATCCATCCATCCATCCACCCATCCATCCATCCAACCATCCACAACCCCTTTTCCCAAACTTTGACAATGATCTAGAGACAAGGGTCACACCACCAGGTGGCTAGCCCTGCAGCTGTAGTTCTAGCACACCACACACTTGCACACCCACTCACACCTATGGCCAATTTAGAGAGTCCAGTCCACCTACCGCATGTTTTTGGAATGCAGGAGGAAACCAGAGCATCCAAAAAACCCACATGAACATAGGGAGAACATGCAGACTCCACACAGAAGGCTCCCCAGATAAGAATCAGACCAGAGAACCACTTGCTGTGAAGCGACAATGCTATCCATTGCGTCACTGTGCTGCCTGTTTAATGTATCTGAAAAACGTTTCAGGTCCCTGACCTTAATTTGCTGCATAAACGTGAGTTGTAGTTCATAAAGCCTATGTATAGGGTTTATATAACATATCAGAACAGGAATCACTTAGGAGTCCAATGTCCCTCTACAGACAGGATATCAAAGGAGGATGCAGCAACTCAGTAGGGACCTGGACAGAACTTAATACAATGAAAATAATGACCTATTCTTGTAGTGGAAGGGATCCCAGTGATATGCTTAGGTCATGAGTTACTATATTTTATGTTGTCAAGCAAGATATGGGCTGAACTAGTCTGTATAAGATCATCACACTTAGATACTTCTCTTCAATGGAAATGGACTGGTAGGGGAGCACAGATAATTAAGAATAAAAGCTGCAGATGAGTGTTATCCTACAGTCTATAGTTTCAGTCCCTAACACACTATTTAGTTAATGTGATTCTGAACAATTCATGTAGCTCCACACTCCTCTTGGATCACCCCCTAAAAAGATGTAGTTCTGCATAGTATGATAATCAGCTTAACAAACAGAGAAAACAAAAATAAAACTGTGGTCACAGGGTAAAAAAATTCAATGGAAAAGGACTGGCCAGGTTATTTTAGTAATTAACAGTATAAACTGCACTCCTTATATTCAGAACATACCTCAACTGAATGCTGTTTAAATGATGGATTACAGTCATCCTAGTGTGTTCTTGTAGCAAAGTACTGATCCACAACTGCTCCTATCTAGATGCCAGTGATGAATAAACTAATATGACTACTAATACATTTTGGAAGACTGGAAATGAGCACACTATGTTGAACAAAAGGATGAAAATCAAGCCCTACAGGAAGTCACTTGAGATTCAGTGGAAGGTAACCTTCTCAACAGGACTCTAAGATTACATGCCAGCATATGACACAGATGTTACAATAATGTCAGAATACCTTCACAAGTTTATTGTAACCTCCAAGACATACTTCTGTTTGTGCATTAGTAATAGCAGTAATCTAAAATGAATGCAGTATGCCTGCAATTCTTTCTGAATTGTATCATTCTCAAAGGCTAGCACACAATTTATAATAACACAGGCACACACATGTACTGTCTACTGTATATCTAAACACCAGTCTTGTAAATAATTTTTAACTTGTATATATACTCGTGACACCTCTGCACTGGGCCAATAATCAAGGAGCCTCAATCCACACCACTAGCACCAGTGAGGGACGTGCACATTGGGAGGATGGCAAGTACATACACAGTAAAGTACAATTTCCCTTAGCATACAGAGATCACAGTCAGTCTGGGGCTGGTTTCTCCCTCTTTCTCCAGATCCTCAATAAGACTCCCCACTGGCACAGCTATAGGATTAAGATCTCAGCCAAGTGGTCAAGCCAAAACCTCCAGCACCCTCTTTCCAACTAGTGTTTCGTTTCATGTCAATGCCCAAGTAGCTGACACACACACACTTTGAGATGTGATTTATATACAAACACACAAACACTCCTGGGGAAGGCTGGCACAGGTTCACTAGCTATACCCCCTTCTGTCCAGACTATAAGGTAGTACCAGCTGCCACCAACCACTACTTATTAGCTACTATAAGGCCCTTCCCAAAGGGTGACCAATCTTACTGTGCAATGTTGCTATTATCCAAATGGTAAGTGTGACCAACAGCAAGGCTATAGGAGTAGCATGTACAGTGTTACCAAATACATATGCAAGTACTGTAAGAGCTTAAATATCTCTAAGCAAACCATCCACAATTAAAAAGGTTTAAATATATTTAATAATAAATAATAAAAGAACAAGACAATACTCAATAACTCAGCACAGTGACTACAGAGTTCAGAATCACAGTAAATATTTTAAAACAACATTGCAGGACTGTCGCAAATAAATACAGAAAACATCTAAACTAATCTTTACTATATTCCTATCTATATCTAAAAGATACTTTTCCCTAGTTACGTACTGTTAGCAAGGCAGAAGTGCTGAAGATGGATGTTTGCAGATCCAAATACAAATACAAAATGCACAGACTTTTTCTCTGAGAGAGTTCTTAAAATACTATCACATTTTACTGCTGGGTCAGTTTGGGATGACATCACTCCTTGTCACCTGCCTTCAGTTCCCAGGCTAACAGAAACTTTAGAATTTAGCACCTCTGTGTCAAAAATACATATCGCTCAGAAGTTTGCCTAGAACTGGAAGCTGTAAAACAATTAAGCACTTTTACATTTTAAACCTCATAATTATTTATTTTTCAAGAAAATAGAAAAAAAATTAGCTCTAGACATCTGGTCTTCTTGCTGAGCTGAAACTGAGATAACACAATCGTAAACAATTTCAACTTAGTTTCTTGAGGGTTTGCAAGTTAACTCTGTATGTTTCAGCTTCTACCATCAAAACATACATTTGCTTAAGCATATAGTGTATATATATTTCTGTTCTTTTCCAGTAGGGTACACTGTGGTTACATTCTTGAAGCTCAGTACATAATATACAGTTTCATAGTTTCATAGTTTCATAGTTTAGTACTAGGCTATCTGCCCTGGGGCATTTATAAGCCTGGCCATAGTGATGTGGCTTTCGCCACCCCATGTAATGGTACAAAAGTGTACAGAATAGATTTAGAATACTGTGCCTCTGTCTAGTAGTGACACAGTGAAGACCCCCTTACATAATAGAATTAGTTTACTGTGCCTCTGTCTAGTAGTGACACAGAGATGATCCCTGGGGTAAACCTACAATCTCCCATCCACTCGTCAAGATTTCTCTTGAAGAGAGTCAGTGAGGGGCTCTGCCTAACATGAACTGGGATTCTGTTCCAGAGTATGGGAAGCCTCTGAGTTATGAATCTGTCCCTCCAGCATTTCCTATTCATATTTGTGCTGAGGTTTAAATCTTTAGCTCTCGTGGTTCTGATGGATTTGGATTTTTTGAGGTGGAGCATGTCCATCAATTCCTGATTGGACATGGCCTTGTACGTCAGGCACAGATCACCTCTGTGTAGGTGGTATGCTACTGAATAGAGCTGGAGTTTCTTTAGTCTGGCAGCATATGACATATATTGGAGACCCTTGATCCTCTTGGTGAGGTACTTTTGGGGTCTCTCTCTAGCTGTTGCAAGTGCCGGGTGAGGTACATACCAAATGGGGCATTGTACTCAATCATGAGCCTGATAAGGGAGGAGTATAGGGGTACAATGACCTCCTTTGATCTGGATGTGAATCCCTTCATGATTCATGATAAGGTGGGCAAGGTAGAAAGTCTTTCTAACCACTTTGGCAATGTGGGTGTCAAATCAGAGGTCACTATCGACTTGGGTCCCCAGGTCTCTGGTTACTTTTTCCATACTCAGTTAGTTACTGTCTATGTGATAATTTGTGGGTACTTTGTTTTTCCCAAAGGGGATGACTATACATTTTTTGGCATTTAGTTTAAGGCCATGACTCCGGTACCAGTTGTCCGTTTCAGTGAGGCCTTTCTGTAGGATGTATGTGTCAGCTGGTGTATTGACTATGGCGCCTAGTTTGCAGTCATCTGCGAACTTTGTCAGCCACAACCCTCCCATGTTTGCTTTCACATCTGAGAAATAAATGCCGAACAAGAGGGGTCCCAGGACAGAGCCCTGTGGGACACCACTTGTGACTGGCTTTGAGTCTGACATGGCTCCAGCGATTTTGACTTTATGGGTTCTATCCTTTAGCCAGTTTGCAACCCATCTTGTGACATATAGATTTACATTTAAGCTGTTGAGCTTGTCTATGATGCCTGAGTGGGGTATTGTGTCAAAAGCTTTAGCCAAGTCCAGGTAGGCTGTATGGACTGCTTTGCCCTCGTCAATGGCTCTAGTGACTGTTTCGAAAAAGTCAACCAGGTTCAAAAGGCAGGATCTGCCCTTTACAAAGCCGAACTGGGTGGGATCAAGTGTCTGTAAATCTCCAATGTCTCTGTTTATGAGCTCCATAATGATTCTTTCCATAGCTTTGCAGACCAGGCTGGTTAAGCTTATGGGGTGGTAGCTACCAGGGTCTGTAGAGGTGCCTCCTTTGTGGAGTGGGACTACTGTTGCTGTACGCCAGTGTTCAGGTACATATCCTGTAGTAAGGCTAAGGTTAAATAACATTTTTATGTGTGGGTTTAGCTCCTCTTGGAGTTCACGTAGCACGCAACCCAGGATACCGTCAGGTCCCATTGATGCTGTGTTTTTAGCTTTGCTGAGGGCGGTTCTCACCTGGACATCTGAGATGACCGGGAGGCTACATTCAGCTGGGATAAGTATTTCTTCTTTTGGGGGTGAGGGAGGGGAGAAATTTGCACTGAACCTGTCTGCCAGAATGTTGGCAATATCAGTGGGTTCAGTCTATTTTTTGTCATTGTGAACTAACTCTGAGCATATCTGAGGGTTTCTGCCCAGGTTTCTAACATAGCAGAAGAAGGCCTTGTGGTTATCTTTAGTGTCCATAGCGATTTTTCTCTCAAAGTTGGCCTTGGATGTTTTTATGAGAGAACGTAGCTTTCTACTAGAGCTGATCAGAGATGCCTTCTCTTTATGGGATTTTGATCTGTCGAGCAGTAGCTTCCTTCTTTTGTTATACAATTTGTTTATGGCTGGGGTCCACCAGACAGGATGCCTGCCCTTGGTGGAGAGGGTCTTGGTTTTATTTGGGATTGCATGATCCATGCATTCTTGGAGATGTCCGTAGAAAGCATTTGTGAAGGATTTAGCATTGTGGGATGTGGTTTCCACTGGCCCAGTGGGCTTAAAGGATACCATCTCAGTTTTAAGAAGTGTAAAGTCGGCTTTTGAGAAGTTTTTCACTGTAGTCTTTTGTGTTGGGGGTGGAGGTGGGATATGTATATCCAGGGTGATTAGTTTGTGGTCAGATCTCACTAGTGAGGG